>NC_056542.1:34787667-34909826 GCF_910596095.1 Thunnus maccoyii
TCATTCATTCCCACAAGCGGAAACGTCAACACCTGATCTATCAAGCCCCTAAGAGAGCAAGTCTGTTCATCTTATCCACAAAGCAGTCATCCATCTCCTTCTGTCTCAACTCCTCTTCCACCTCAGTTGGCTGCTCCACCACAAACCCCAAACTCTGCAGGCCCCATCCTTGCACCATTTCAGCCCACTCCCTCTCAGTCATGTGGTTGCTCTCCGAGCCTTGCAGTGTAGTAATAACTGTCACCACAGCAGAATGACTGGGGATGTCTTGATGTATTTGCTCTGAGCTAGCAGAACCAGAAGTGACGCTGTCTGATCTGGTACCAGAAAATCCTTGTACTTCTTTATTTGTCTCCACTGCTTCGGTAAACTGACTTTGATGGAGAACTTCACCTTCTTCAATTCTAGAATCACAGTCAGACCCACTAAGTAGCCCATCTACACAGACTGGGTCCCTGAACCCAGGTGGATGAACAGACTGGTCTGATTCTAACCCTCTGATATGTAGACTGTGGTGAATTTCACTACCACCATCTGGTCCTTTACTGTTAACAGAATAACCTGCTTGTCTTGGTATTCTCTCAGACATTGTATCCACTGTTTTATTAGCGGTCTTGACCTGTTCTGACCACAGAAGAGTGTCCAAATTATCTAACCCAAGCCTGCTTTTTCCTGACTTTCTGACATCAAGAAAACCAGAGGAGGCAATTCCATAGTTAGTGGTGGCAGAATGTGTCCTAGCTAATGTCTTCAGTCTACCATCAAATGGACTGTCATGGACATTTAAATCCCTAACCGGACCAAATCTACTAGTATCTGATGTAGATCTTACTTTATAGGGGGTCAAGTTCTCTGCACTAATAGCAGTATACATGGTACCATGTCCAGCACTACTGTTACCCCTTTCAGGCTTGATTGTACTGTTAGTGGCACTGCAACTCATTTCATTACTGTTAGAACAAAGTTTAATGATAGGGATTACAGCTGTGGAAACATTTTCAGCATTACCATGATCACTTGTATTATCATAATCAATACCAAAACTGGAATTTATCATAGTGATGGTGGTGGTAACAGAAGCATCTACTGAAGTGATAGTACTAATGTTGTCACTGAAAGATCCACTTTTGGTACTAGAGACCTCCTCCCTGTCCTGAACCATCTCATACTCCTCTGGTCTGGTCTGGTCAGACATAATGATTCCATCTGTTAATTCTGTCAGCTGGCTGTCTGCCTTCTCCATAACCACCTCTTCTGTGTCCCCCTCCATATCTCTCTTTCCCTGCTGGCTGACTGCAGTACTGATCCTCCATTCTTTCTTCTCAGCAGGGAGCACTGACGTCTTCTTAGGAATGGCCACTTCTTTTTCCTCATCATGACCAATTTCTGTCTCTTGTGGAAATGACTTTAATTTTTTAAGGCTCTTGTCCATACTTTTTTCCCTCTTCTCTTCCAGATCCACCCATTCTGTTCCCTCTTCTGCTTGAAAAGATATTGCCCTCATCCTTGGTTTGTCTTCATCCTTTTGTTGAATGAGCCAGCCAGGACTGCTGACCGTGTTCTTGACAGCTGAGGAGAAAAACAAAACTGTCTGTCACGGAAGAAAATATAAAATTTAATCTATACATTGTCATTCTTTTTTTCCTTTTCTTTGTTCCCCCTGTGTGTGTGTGTGTGTGTGTGCGTGCACACATTGATACACCTATCAGGTTGTCAGAACAGTCATTGCACTCTGCACTGTCACAATTATTGTCTATAATGTTGCAATTATGCTTAAATTAAAATATATATATATTAGTACAACACTTTAGACACTTCAGACACTGTTCAATAGAATAATATTTTCCTGATGTGAGGTCGCACTGATGGAACATTATCAATTTTCATATCATGTTGGATATTGTGAATAATTTCTGAGTGAGCCGAATTATGGTTTGAGTTGCCCCCCCCCATCCCCTACCCTCCCAATCAGCTGCAAGGTGTTTTAACAGAATTTCAGTAACTGTTTTAATTTACAATCAAAGTTCTAAATGTAAAATATATGTCTTATCTGTTTGATTTATATCTTAGTCTATATTTTTCATCTTTCATCTCTGCTACCTGCTTTTTGTCCCTGCCAGATTCAGCTGAAGACATATTTCAAAATCTAATACAAAGTAAGACTCCACCACTTTATCAGTTATTAAGGAAATTCAGGTCAGGTAAATGATTAATCAATGGACTACGGTGAATAAAAATTGATTGTGTTAACTTATTGACATTTTCCCCCACTCTAACTCAGCCTCTTTCACTGCTGCTGTGTTTTTAAAAAAATATGTGCACAGTCTGCATAGGCATGTGTGGCACTTAGGACATTTATATGTAATTGCCCCCATTCAATTTCAAACATTTCTATTTTGAATATAAGTGGCACGAGATCACCTGCAGGTATAAGCTTGGGGCTTGCACTGAATCTTCAGGTGGTAGTTAACACGTGAACCAGTAAAGCCACTGAGGATCAGCCGACTCACTACTGTGTTTTTCATTTATTCTTTCAGGTGGGTAAATGTCATATAAGCATTTATACAGTTTGTCAGTAATGTAGGCTTTCCATTTAGTGTACTGTTATGTATTGTAGCATATGTAGTTGATGGCTTTTTTCCCCCCCATTCACAATGCATCAACTCAGAGTGAACATAGAGTTGATTAAACTGACTCTGAGCAGCTGTTCTGAAAACTCAGTTTTAATCAACTCAGACTTCAGGGTTAGGCTCAGTGTTTGTTAAACCGGCTTTCTGGAATGGACCCAAGGTGTGATGACTTAGAGTAATTCGTTCAGTGTTCTCAGAACTTACAGTCCTGTATGTCAGTGCAGATGGAATCACAGCAGGAACATACTGAGGGTGGTGCTTCCAGCTCCTCCCACCTACACTCACATGAAAAAGGAAAGCAGTTGTGTGTATTAGTACAAATGCTTTACTTCATTCAAGGCACAGACAACAATACAGTATCAGGTTGAGGTTAAGAGTACAACACAACAAAAGAAAAATCTTTTGACTAGTGCAAAAATGACTCTACATTCTCACTAGTATTAGTGCATTATTATTAATATTTAAGTATTTTTGGAACTTTTTATGCCTTTATTAGAATCGCTGGTAGAGAGCTGACAGAGGATGCAACTCGTTCTCTTCAATCTGCATTCAAATAGCACGACTTTACATTTTCAAATTGTGTGCAGTGCATACGCCAAAGCCCAATTTAGTGTGCAGGTGATACACCAATCCTTCCATTAATTTTTGTGGAGAGCAGATGTGTCCCCACATCAAAATGTGTAAATCACGTGCTGGGCTGCGTCCAGGTCACATGACTTAAGTTTCTTTCATTACAGCAAAAAAACAAAAAAATGGCTAACATTCCTTTTATTCTAAGCGGAAAATGCAATGTTTTAAAAAATAGTTGCGGCATTAAAATGTGTTTTGATAAAATTTCTGGTGAGAAATTTGCATTTTATTTTCATAATCTTCATTCAGTGAATGTACATGATGTTTAGTTTGTTAATTATTACAAAGATTTTTGCAGGCTTTCTATCATTGCTGTGGTGGTTGCTATGGACCCTGCTATTGCTGAAACCACATAGTTGCGAATTGTTTGAATCATTTGTCTTTGCATTGTGTGTCTGAGCTGTTATGTTATGTGTTATTTTATGTAACTGTTTGATGATATTCTTCCAATGAAAAAAACAACAACATAGGTTTTGAAGTACTCCAGGGATGAATTGAATTTGAAATCCAGAATTTGAAGCTTTGCAATTGGCTGACCGGAGGACTCGCTGCCTGGAAGAATTTTCCTCACTGTCAACGTGTTTTTTTAAATGATATCTTAAATATTTCTCAACACAAAAGTGTCCTTACAATATGATTGGTTAATGTTAAGGCCATCATTTTTATTATTTCTTCCTCAATTCTGAGAAAGAAAGTTGTTTTTCTTCCAGCTTTTGATAGCGGTATGCTTATGGAAGGGCATTGTGTTGTGGGCAAACTTGGAGTGTTTTATTACTGTTTTAGGTTGTCAGTGGGCTTCATTCCATTTCAAGTTGTTGCTGGTTTGCCACAACCAAATGCAAACACCAAAATCTCTGTAAAGAAAAGGCATTTTGTAGCCTATGATTGTAAATTGTGAAGTTGCTCATTTAATTATATATTTCCAAGAATAGCTGAGGATATTTAATATGAAATCATCTTTCGTAAAAAAAAAAAAAAAAAAAGTCTTTCTCAATTAATATTGAGCCATGTCATCCAATAAAGCACTCCAACATTGTATGTGTGTACACATCAAATCTTGTACCATGGCCATGTAAGTGGGATGAAAATAGGGTTATCAAACTGGACTTTACATTTCACATCCCTCATTTAATCACTGCACATGTCACTGGATTTTAGATTGTACATTGCATTCAACCTCAACTGTTGCATAATTAGGGTTCAACCCTGAAGGGGTAGAGCACTTTTGTGTTTCTACCAGTTTATTATTAGGGCCTGAGCACTGAATGGTGCGAAGGTGCTATTGTATCTGAAGGAACTATTATTATTATTACTACCCGAGCACAAAAGTGCAGAGCACGAAAATGCCAGGGACAGTTGGGCAAGGAAAGTGCATGGAACCTATTGTTTTTGAATGGATTACAACAGTAAATTCAGCCTTATGTGACAAACATCATCCGATTCACATGACATTTACAAGGTCTACACTTGATATACAGCAACATGATGTTTAATTAGTTGGTGTTGTCTAGCACCACAGAGCACAGAGAGTGATATTTAACTTTATATATTTTGTGAAAAGTCTGACAAGAGCTTGGTCCTGAAAACATCTGCATGCCTGCAATAAAAGCCCTTTGACTGCAGCACGCCCAAACATGTGTGAAAGTGCGAGGGCCCGATCATCACTGCTTGCAGCTTTAATTATTATTATTATTTGATGCATTCAAACGCATTTTTGAGGTGCTAGGGGTGATCGAAAACTCAGGACTTTGCACAGGCATCAGAAGTGGCAAAAATTGAGTGTTGCGATTGGGTGTGGCAAGTTGGCTCAACAGTGCCCCGTAACAATTTTCCAAGTCAAAGCCCCCACCTTTAAATTCGACGTAGATGCATGAAATTTGGTAGGCAGATGTATTATCTCCAGACCTACAGAAAAGCCTCTTGGAGCAATACCCAAAGTCCAACAGGAAGTCAGCCATTTTTTCAGCCATCTTTTTTGAATTTACCAACCAACTTCAAATTTGGTTGTTATCATCTGAAGACTTTTTTGATGAAAAGTTATCAAAATTTTCTGTTTTCATGCAACGCCCTTGATGTGGTGTGAAGGTAAATTAGCATATTTTTCCATGAAATAAGAAGTTGCTCCAACTCCACTGACACTGTCCAATCTGCCCCATATTTTACATGCTTGATTGGAGTCAGAGCCAGAACACGTCTACATGTCAATATTGAGTCAGAGTCATAGAGCCACCTACTGACAACATGAAATGAACCTTATGACAAACATCATCCAAGTTACATGGCATGATCTATACACAATATACAACATGACATATAATTAGTGGGTGTTCTCTAGCACCACACAGTGGACACAGGAAATAATATTTAACTCATGCGTGCAACATCCGATATTTATGAAAATGCATATGCATTTCGGGCCACCTCCATTAAATGTATTGCTATATTAATGACCCCCTTGTGTGGCATTGCCCACATTATATTACAAAGTTACCTTGATTTACGTGAACTGTGTGGTCTACATTTGATATGCAACTGTTAGAGAGCTCTTACCCTCAGCTATCACGTGCCAGTCAAGTGTCAAATATGGGTGAAATATGGTTAAAATTAATTTTCACCCATTTAACAATTAGATATTTAAAATCTCATTACACAAATGTGTTTACCATCCCCTGAAACTCCCCAGTGTACTCAGTGAACTCAGCATTTACAACTTCCAATTCTGGGAAAAACACTAATATTTTTTAAAAACTACAATTCCCTAGAGCCATGCCATGCTTGATACAAATCAGCACCATGTTTGTAAAGTAGGGTTGCAAATGGGGTCGTAAAAAGATATTTCTAGAAAATCTGTCCAATAGCTAGTACAGCTGAACTAGTTATTACACTGCATCTAGATGATCTATGTTAAGAAAAAGTAAAGAAGTTGGTTTACTTCAGATATTTTAGCTAGTATTCTAGAAATGGGGTTTTGGGTTGGTGTTCAATCTTGGCGGGAGTTACACAGCACACAGCGCTTCAAACTGTGTTTAAGTCATGTCATCCAAGAGTGTGTGTGTGTGTGTGTGTGTGTGTGTGTGTCTACCTCAATCAAAAACTGGCCAAAAAAAAAAAAATCTCAGAGTCAAAGCAGAAATAGTAAAACTTATGGCCTTAACATTAACCTATCGTACTGTTGAGTTACTAAGGACACTTTCATGTTTCATTAAAGATATCATTATAAGAAAACCTCAAACATGGTGACAGTGAAGAAAATACATATGGGCAGTGGGTCCTCCGGTCAGCCAATTGCAAAGCTTCAAATTCTGGATTTCAAATTCAGTTCATTCCTGGGGCACTCTAAAATCTACATTTTTTTTTTACTGAACATCAAACAGTTACATAAAATAACACAAATTAAGCTCTAGTGAAAATTCAGTCAGGAAGACTACCTTTGCATGCATAATCCTTTAGTTATATTTCTCATTTATCCTGTCATCACATCTCTCAGGCATGCTCACTCTTAATGTTAACAGGTATCAGCTGTTCACATCTATCCAACAGCAGAGCAACACACCTCCATTGTTAGCCTGTCCTCTTATGGCTGTCTTTTTAAATATATTTGTGTCTCTCTGCCTGCACTGCTTTCATGCTGCCATTATGCACACCCCACCTCCTCCCCATCACTTCCTAGTCTTCGCAGATTCATCACTTCATCAACCTCATCAGCCTTATCAGTCTCAGTAGGGTCATCAGCCACCACTACCACCAGTGTCTAGACTCCATGGGGGGGATTTATCATGCTGTTTCTAAGGGCTGATGCCCCTGATTACAAAATCTCCCTGTAGAGTCTAAGCGCCAAAAACTCTCTTGACAAGACTTACTATGATTATCTTCTGTTATAATTAATTATCTTTACTCATTCACCATGTCTCTCCTGACTGAAATAACATAACAGCTCAGATAGCTATACAACATCCACCTATGTGGTTTCAGTGACAGCAGCGTCCATAGCAACCACCATAGTAATGATAGAAAGCCTGCAAAAATCTTCGTAATAACTAACAAACTAAACATCATATACATTCACTGAATGAAGATTATGAAAAAATACAATGCACTTTTTTCTGCTAGAAATAGTATCAAAACACATTTTAATGCTGAAACTATCTTAAAATATTGCATTTTCCACTGAGAATAAAAGCAATGTCAGCCATTTTGTTTATTTTGCTGCAATGAAAGAAACCTGGCAGTCATGACATGGACACACACCAATGTAGCTATTACATGTTTTGATGTGAGACTGAGGACGCATCTGCTCTCCACAGAAGTTAATGGGAAGGTTTGGCGGATCACCTCTACATGAAATTGGACTTTGGTATATGCACATATGCACTGCATGCAATATGAAAGTGTAGAGTCATGTTAATTGTATGCAGACTGAAGAGACGAGATTGGAAAATGAGGTTTGAGAGATGGGATATGATATGCAACAAAGGCCACAAGCCTTGCAGCTCAGTCGTTGACTTAGCCAGGGAGCCTCTAGTGAATTCTTTTCTGAACAGAATTTTATTGCCACTCATGGTTGTGCAAATTTACCATATTTGCTCATTCAAAATGGCAAAAAAGATCAGAGAAGTAAAATTAAATATTTCATTCATCTAGTTACATCTACATTCAAGTGTCAACCATGTTATACTTGTAAAGAAGGTTCTTTCAATAAAACATTGGTTCCTTACCTTCCAGCTGCTGTGTTGTAGTTGCAGGACTTTGAGGTGTAGGAAGTGGCAAGGCTGACTGACATTGAACAGTGGAGGTACAGGATCTATTCTCAGACACATCAGGTGAAAAGCCATAATACACTGTTAGAGTATCTCAACTTGTTTGTTAACCAAGACTTAAAAAAAACTATATATTTAGTCATTGCAGTCAAAAACAATGCTGATGTGCTTTTCATTAAAAAGAAAAAAAAAAAGAAGGTCTTTTAGAAAATTGTGTCATGAGAAGAGACTGCACACTGACATGTATGTCTTTTACTCTGCTTTAATCATCTTCAGTAGCATTATAGCAACATGGCAGCTTTACCAGCTGAACCACTAACTCACCAGAAACATATCAACTACTTCCCATATTTATCTGTGTTGCACCCCAAAGCATCATGAGGAATGTAGTGCAAACTCAAACATAGTCGTCAATCAGAAATGCTCCTTTTTATTGCAGCCAGCTGGAAGGGCATCTTGGTGTCTGTTTGATTGACAGAGACCTGCAGGCTGAGTGCCGGTGTTGCACCATAAAGACAAAGCACAATCACGTCCCACCCACCCTGGAGGGGAAAACAATTCATTGCTGTCCATTGACTTTTTTTTTAGTGAAGGTGCCTCCTAGTTACTTACATCTGCTAGCAAACAACAGAAAAATGCCTAAAAGTTGCTGTGTGGTGGGATGCACTACCAACAGGGTAAAGAACCCAGAACTAAGTTTTTATAAGCTGCCGAACTGAAAAACTGAGCGTTTAAGAAAACAAAAGTGGTAGCTCGTGGGTGTGGTTTTAAAAGTATGACGCATTGCGCTCAGTCTCTATTGGGAATGAAAGAAGAGAAACAAACTGCTGTAGCCACAAGTCGTGCAGATAGTGTGTTGTCAGCAGTGGTAATGAGGAGCAATAACCAAACCAGGATCTAACGTGTCCAAATCGACATTTGCAGGTATGTTAACATCCTGTTTAATGTGTTTAATTAGCTGTCTAGCCTGCTAACTGACGTTAGCGGTACTTTTTACCTGGTGAATGTTTGTTCGGTGGCTCGCTCAACAAGCTAAGGTGCAGGACAAGACATGTGTCCATGTTTGTAAGGTAGATGAGGAGATAAAAAGGAGACTTCAGCACATGGGTTGTTCAGAGTCTGTGGCCCTTGTGTTGGGTAGCAGGACAATATCAGGCACAATGTAATGTCTGCTCTGCCTATGATAGAACACCATGTTACTGCTTTATGCAAGGTGAAGACAAGAAGTTGGAAAATTAAAAAAATCTGGCGGTGTGGAGTTAGAAAGATGTGGGGTTACTAGACCTCTGTAGCCTGCTCCTCATCTCTGCCACTACTAGCATAACACACCTGAATTTCCAACCAAACTGTGGGGGGGTGAGTTGCATTGTGGATAATGTTGGCACTAGATTGTGACAAAGAAAAAGATCTGCGGAATAAAAAAGACAGTATCTGTGGTTCTGCTGCCTTGATTTTTTAAAACTGTCTGATGAGTCTGACAATGTTATTGAACTGCAATGCTGAAAATCTGTGGAGTACACTTAAGTGGTTTTGGTAGGATATCAAATTGAAAGTTGTGTTTCTTACTTGTGAGACTGCCCTAAAAAGAAAGGCATCCACCGCGAACTTTAGCACATTGCTCCCTCCTGATAGGAACCAGGAGCTGCTGCCCTCCCTCTGGCTGTCTTTCATGCAGCTGCAATCAAAAATCAGAGCACAATCATCAATCAAGACACAAACCAATCACTGGAAGAAATTTGTGTGATTTTGTTCTTATTAGAGACACACCCATAGTTAGTAATAATATCCACTTTGGGCATGCTGTTTGCATCCTTAGAGCTTGTGGCGTAGCATGAGTCCACGTAAAGCCTCTCTCCAGCCAACAGAGCTCCTGTCCGGGCCACAAAATACACTGGCTCCCCTAAAAAGAACCAGTGGTCTGGAGGGAGGGGCTCCCACTGGGCTTTTAACAGACACAGACACACATTCAAGTCAAACAAAGCAAACGGTGAACCCTAACAAAATGCTAGGATTTTGCTGGGCAGCATGTTGAATTTATGCACTCATATTTACAGATTGTCTCTTGTGTAAAAGGCCTACAGATTTTCCAGAATTAGGCCACAGATATTTAGTCAAAAAAAGATAAGTTGGCAAATGGCCACAGGCTTGTTTGGAAATGTGTTTAATTTGAAGTTAAAGGAAAAGATTTGATAGTAAATGTTGATCTTGAGACTGGAAGTGAAACATGCATATATCTGCTGACAGGCCCTGTGTATTGATTAACAACTGTAGACTCAGTGTAGACTCGTTTTATTGCGTTATGTCAACTGTTTTGTTGTCGTAAAGCTATTTGTCATTGTCAGAGTTTGAAAAAACTTAAATTAAATTTCAAATATCAGATTTGGGTGAAACAAGAAGTGAAACCAATTTTAAGCAGATCCCTGTATTAAAAAGTGGTGAGCAGCCATTAAAATCAACTTTAGAAACATTCTGTACAACACTGCCATCTTTTTAATTCAGTTCAGATATTCACAGTTAACATGTCATCTTGCACAAATGATAGCCACACTGAAGCCTGTTTAAAGATACTGTAGGTGTGTTACCATTACAGACGGTCAGGCTGAAGCTGAGTTTACTCCTGATGCTCTTCATAAAGGTTGTGTGCTGAACCTGAGGTCTGAAGCCAACTTGATAAGAGTAATGAAACCTGAAACAGGAAAGGAGGGGTTTTCATATGACCTCTGCCTTACACAGAACTACTCTCCACACTGCAAACTTGATCACTGTTATTTGTCTGTGGAGCTGATTCTAAATAAACTACAAGGTCCATATTCTTCGTAATGACAGAACATGTCATCCAGTACAACACTGTGGCTCACTGATGTGTTTTTAATAGTTTTTGGACAACTATGAAGCTCTAGGGCACAGAGGAATAACATACACACAATACTTTTTTTGTAGATCAATTAATTGTTGGTTTTCAGTCTGTCTTAGGGATTTGTTGACAATAAAAAAAATATAGAAAATCACCAGCCTTATCCTTTAAATAAATCTAGGTGATAACACCTAAAACACCTGAAAACAGAAAATGAGCCACTTTATAAAGACTGGGGATACACAGATGATATCAACTTATTAAAATAATGCAGGTCACTAATATTTTAGTGCGCTCAAGCCAGCTGGAAGGGCGTCTCGGTGTTATGATGCATGACGCATCACGAGTGACCCTGTGCAGGGGAAAAACAATGACTGTACCAGAGTGGTGCCTTGAATTTGCATAACAAAATTAGATAGCATGTAGGTCTGATTAATCTAAGGAATGCAATTTTCCTGCCCAACACTGCAAGTTAAACTGTGATTCTTTTCTATGAATTAAACTCCAGAATTTTTCGCTTTTACAATACAATAAAGTTGTATTCTTCCTTGCTGCGATTTCTTCAATTGAGCCTGTACCTTGTTAAGTGTCAGTTCTCTTTTTTATTAATTGACTCAATCTGTTTGTTATTTCCATTATTCTACTAAACTGTAAACAGGGAGTTGTAGTCAAATAACATGTATGCTACCCTAAAAATTAAAAAAAAAGGTTTGAAAAAAATCTGTCTAGTTTTCCATCGAAAAAATGACACTCACATTTAGTCAGTTATTACTGGTATATGTGGCATTCCACTATTTTTAAAAATCATGACATTCAAACAGTGATGTTATATTTATTGATTTTTAGTTACTAGTTATTAGTCTCCAAGAAACGTTTTAATGAGCGTAAACTAAACCAATCAGATAAGGAGTCCATTAAAAGACTTCTGCATGTATTCTTGCTTCAAACCCCTGTGGCAGTTGCCTGAGATGTACTTAAAAAGGACAGTGTCAATGATGGCAGACATCAGATGATTTCGGGGTCAAAGGCTGGAGCAATTACATAAGGAGGCATACTTAGCTAAAGGCTACTAAAATCCCTGAAAGACAATTGATGGGTAGAGACAGACAACCTTTTTAATGACAATTGATGGGAGGTGTTAACATTACCTGTTGTAATGGCAGTGGATGGGAAAGTTAAGTGGTAGAACTCTGATGATGTAGCCTTGCGGAGGTGGAGTATAACACAGAGTGTAGGTATACACTAGCTGACCACCAACAACCTGAAAGACAGGGGTTAGGGAGATTCAATATTAATTCATTTTCCAATCCATTTAAATTTAAAGCTATTGGAATCTCAATTTGATTGCACCATCATTATGTCTGTTTTCTTTACTGACATGATTGAGCCATAAAAGTTTGAACAAGCTGATAAAAATACTGCAGAAAAGGCTCTATATATGAAAGCAAACAAGTGTGCTGTATGCTAACGAATTGAGGAGAGTAGGATAACTTAAGAATAATATGAAGCTAGATTTTATTTCATAAACTGATGTTTCTGCATCAGCGAGGCTTGATGTTCTTCAGCAGTATAACCAGCTGTTAGAGGCAGCCTGTGGAGTTTTCTTGTAAAGAAATGTTTACATTTTTTGGGGTGGCTGTGGCTCAGGAGGTAGAGCGGGTCGTCCACTAATCGGAAGATCAGCAATTCGATTCCTGGCTCCTCCAGTCTGCATGTCGAAGTGTCCTTGGGCAAGATACTGAACCCCAAATTGCTCATGATGGCTGTGCCATCAGTATGAATGTGTGTGAATGGTTAGTTCCCTCTGATGGGCAGGTTGGGACCTTGCATGGTAGCCCCTGTGCCCATTCAGCATATGAATGTGTGTGAATGTGACATGTTTGCAGTGTAAAAGCACTTTGAGTGGTCGGAAGACTAGAAAGGCGCTATACAAGTACAGTTCATTTACCATTTAACAAAATAACACAGTTGGTGTGTAGTCTGTGTGCATGTGTCTTATTGTGTGTCTGTAGGAGATACAAAAAACCCATTGATGAAAACATGCTCTTAGTGGTATGTGTGGTCAGAAAGTCCTCAAGGTACCTTTACCAAATATATACAATAAATTAACAGTTAATGTCTGGAGTCTATCGCCATTGAAGAGTTATGCAGGTCTTTATGAGAGACAAGCTATTATCAAAGGCTTTATTCGTTTTATAAATAAATTTGATCATATTTTATTTAGTATTTCAACAATTCCTCCATGTCCTATTGTCACCAAATTCACCAAAATCTATATTTCCACAGCATTGACTCAGTATTTCAGTCACTTACCACTCTCTTTGCACAAGCAGTGTCGTCACTCACTTCCACCCTGTGTCAATCTGCTGTTAGTGAAGCACTTTAAGATGTTTCATATTGGTTCACACTGAACCAGGAAAGAGGAGGGACGCCAACCGGAGTGCGCACATGCTTTTTGTTTGTTGCTTATAGTTGTGCTGTTGCAGCTCTGTTTGCAGCTTGAGTCACTCACCACCAAAGTAATTGCTGAGATCTTCTAGCATGGCTAGATACCGCTAGGCTACAGGTATGTGAGGAAATATGTTTGTTATGTTTTTGCAATTGATATTCACTTGTGCCTCTACCTTAGCTTCTCCGTCGCACTCTGTCAGTCTGTAATGGAAATACAGGAAGCGGGTGCTAATTCTGCTGGCCTGGCATGAGCCAAGTCGGAAGAGGGATGGAACGGTCCAGGCGCGCAGCTGGAAGCGGTCCACGCGCACAGAGATTTTATCGATACCGCACCAGACCTCCACAGCGCGTGTACCTGTCCCCTGGATACTCTGGTGTCGCCTTTTTGAGGGTAACAGCAGTGCAGTCAGTCCGGTGGGAAGTGGTCTTTTGTGAGGAACAGGCCGAAACAGCTCTCGTGCTACAAGTGGCCCTGGTGCGTGCTGGAACACGGGCAGGTGGACGAATGAGGGGCGTGGAGCTCCAGTTACATCTGTTTTAACTACTGGATTTACCCCTTCAGACCATGTCATGCGCTGAACTGGACCTCCCAGAGCTATTCCGCGAAACAATGTCCAAAGTAGCCACGCCAACACTGACATGATTTGAAAAACAGGAGCCACAAGAGCAGGTGATGGCGTTCAGCTTGCAACCAGTAGAGAGTCTGGTCTAATTTTGCGTGTCAGTTTCATTATCACACCTGCTGTCCTGCTGATTGGGCTGGCCCAGCAAGTTGACCAGAACAGCTGGGAGAGAATATTATGAGAATGTTATTTTATATTGTACTGAAAGACGGGCCATCAACCAAAATATATTTGCAAAGGGCAGGGTGTAGAAAAGAATGGCCATAACTCATTAACCATTTGTCTAATCATCATAAATCTTGGTACATAATTTCAGTCTGTCTTTGGGAATAGGTCTACCTAAGAATTTTGAGCCTGACCCATATGGGGCGCCACAAATGCCACAAAAGTGTATCTGAAAACCGTGTAGATATAATTTCACCAAAATTGGTGTGCATGCTCAGGGGGTCAGTATTAACCAAAATCTGAAGTGCCATACTGATTGGTGCATGGCATATTTGCTCAAAACACAAGACGTAAAACCAATCACACACTTGTCTCATCATCACAAAGCCTGCAGTATTTCAATAGTTGCACACTCAAAGTTCCACCATTTGTCCCTCCTTCATTGGATTTGAACATAAGTCGGTGTGTATGTTCACATAGTTGAAGATGTCTCCAGTGAGTTAAATCATGATTACTCAAAGGCATCTTGAGTTATAAGCAAATATGTGATAAGCCCCGCCCACTTGCACCACTCAACATGGCACTTCAGATTTTGGTTAATACTTACCCCCAGAGCATGCACACCAATTTTGTTGAAATTCTGTTTACATGGTTTTCAGATACACCTTTGTGGCATTTGTGGCGTCCCATATGGGTTGAGCTCAAAATGCTTTGGTAGACCTATTCCCAATCAATGACTGAAGTTACGTACCAATATTTATGATGATAGGACAAATGGTTAATGAGTTATTGCCAATATTCTCTAAGTCCCACCCTTTGCAAATATATCTTGGTTGATAGCAGCCATGTTTTTCAATTGATCTAACTCATTTATAGTAGAAATGTTTATCTCAGTCTCCCAAGGCTGTATATACTAAAATTGGTGTTGATTAAGTCACAAACCAAAGTTCTATTCATATTATTGTTTTTCAGTTTATGCAAATTAGCAAAAAGTCCATTATGGACTTTTATGGTCCAAGAGGCTTTTTTCTCTTCATCACCTCTCGGTTTGTCTTCATCACCTCTCTCCTCCTCTTCATCATCTCTCTGTTAGTCCTCATCACCTGTCTCCTCCTCTTCCTCACCTCTCTTTGTCTCCTCATCTCTCTCCTTCTCTTCATACCGCTCTCTATGCCAGCTTTAAGCTTCCAAGTTGTGATACTGCATTTCCAACATTGTTTCAGCAATTTTCAGCATTGCTTCAGCAATTTCTTTTAGCATTCAAAAATCATTCAAATATCAAAATGTTCAGCTCTTGAAGGACATTATTTCTTGTTAAGCAATAAGCTTTTTCAGCTTTTTTTTTTTTTTTTTACATTTAAAATGAATTGGGGACACCCTCAAACCAAGTCCAATTTAAGGTTCAACTACTTCAGCCTTATTTTCACTCTAATCTTCGACTGTTCTGCTTTAGACAAAACTTTCTCACTTTAGCCCTTTATAAGTCTCATAAATCTCACTTCCATACACAACTTATACATTAAAAATGTAGACAAAGTTGCACTCTTTCATACAATGCCACCTTTAAGCAGTGCAACTCCTCTTCCTCCTCCTCTTCTCTCTTCTTCCTCCTCCTCCTCCTCTCTCCTCATCCTCTTCCTCATCCTCATCTTCCTCCTCCTCCTTTCTCTCCTCCTCATTTAAGTTTTCAGCTCTTTAGGTTACAAAGTGTTATATATTTTGGATTTGGATTTTGGGTTTCACCATCATTTCAGCAGGGCAATACATTTCAGTTTTCAGCAGTTTCAGTAAATTCAGTTAAGAATCACTTTCAGCATTCAGCAAATCACATGCATTTTCTCTGGGAAATGCATTAGTAGTCATGCATATTAAAGTCTGTGTAAAAAAAAGAAAAAATGTCTTCTGAGTTTGTCACACCACCAAAAAATGCCAAATTTGAATGATTAAAAAAAAATCACCAAGTAGGCCTATATAAAGTTAGGTTTCAAAATCGTGGAAAAATAAGCAGTATTCTTTGCTCTGAAACACTGGGGGCGTGTCTGCTGCAGGCACTGAAAGCACAGCCCAACTGAACAGCCTCTGAGTTAACAACGCTCATACCAAACTTCTGTATAAATATACACAATTTAAAATAGGCCTTGTTTGTAAGTGTAAGACAAGCAACCTGAATGATATATTTTAAAAAAAATGTAACATTAAAAGCCACTGTTTAATTCAGCACATATTTTGTAGACTTATGTAACTTAAATGACTTGTTAACAAGTGATCCATCACCAATCATAGTGTAACAGACTGTGTTCATGTTAGTGTTTAATTGTTATGATCGTTACTGTAAGAAACATTAGTTTAGTTCAGACATGAGGTCTGTTGAGTTGCAGTACTGATATTTCCAGACTGTCAGTGAACATGTTGTTGTCAGCTTAGATGCTGTGAAGCCTGTCCATCATGTGAGCTACCTGTAACAGTGATCAGTGGGAGATAGCACACTTGTAATTGGCTGAGAGTTAGGGGGGGTTGTTCTTCTTCTTCCTGTTTTGGGTGCTCGGCAGTTAGTCTATTTTACGAGAGGCTAAGTGAGAGGCTAGTGTAGAGTTCGTGGCAGGTGTTTTTTTGTTATTTTGGCATTGGCTACGGCCCACAGAAGCCTGTGTTATTGTGCACAATAAAGTTGCAGCGAAAACCGGCTAGTGTCTCATCGTCTGCTTATCGAGGGACGTTGCATTGGTGTCAGAAGGAAAAGTGTTGCCTATGAGGTTTCCGGTGCCATAAACCATCTCGTCCACAACAAGCTAACAGAGGAGCATTGTGTCTGCTCTGCGGTGTGAAATGTGCTGCCAAGAGATTTGTCAAAAATCAAGTGGGAGGAGGGAGCTGAAAACAAGATGATTACGGCGCTGAGGCACAGAGAGCAGGTGAGAGAGACATTGAGGGGCTAGTTCACCGTACCTATACTCACATGCCCCCTGCCATCCACAGTGAATTAGCCCAGCTCCATTTCCTCTAGGCACTGTTACTGGCCAACCTGCGTGTCTAGATGCTGCTGGCTCATCTCAGATCTCTCCTGGAGGTTTTTGAGTTAGCATTGGAGAGAGAGATGCTGTGTGCTGGTCCCCTGGGGTCTGCGCTGGACAATTCACCAAAGGTGAGGGCTGCAAGTGGAACCAATTTGGATACAGCAGCACCTGCCTGGGCAGAGAAACTAACACAGTTTGTGCACCCTGCCTCATTTCGGGAGGAGCAGTGGGCCAGGCCACACTCGAGGATCTGCTGGGGATGTGGACAGCCTGGCCACCTTGTCTGGCAGTGCAAGACCTCAACTGGCCGCCTGGCCAGGCCAGACAGCAGCAGACAAAGCCTTGCAGGACATGCAATGGGCTGGACTCATTGAGCCTTCCACCAGCTCCTGGGCCTCCCCAGTTGTCATGGTCCCCAAAAAGACAAAGGACGACTGATGGGTCTGTGTGGACTTCAGACCCCTCAACAAGGTGACCAAAAAGGACCCATACCGCCTCCCGTGCATCAATGAGGCCTTGGACACAGTGGTGGGGTCTTCCTGGTTCTCTTCTCTGGACCTATGCAGCGGATACTGGCAAGTTCCCTTTGCCCCAGAGGCCAGACCCAAAACTGCATTCATCACCAGCGGGGGCTTGTGGCAGTTCAAGGTCCTCCCCTCTCCTGCATAGCTGCACCCCTATTCCGCCTGCTGCAGAAAGGGGAGAGGTTTGTGTGGTCAGAGGAGTGTCAGGCAGCATTCACCACACTGCAGAGCCTCGTGGTGGCCCCAGTCCTTTCCCAGCCTGACCCAACCCTGCCTTTTGTCCTCAACACTGCTGGCATCAGTGTTGAGGACAAAAGGTCGACATCAAGTCAGTACTGGGCCCTGAGGGAGGTGGTGCTCCAGGGGTGCATGGAGCCCCAGGATGTGGTAACTTCGGGGTCGGCCCCCCTAGCACCCCTTACGAAATTTCAACGAAGCAGCGAAGTGATGTTTATCTCCTTCTTGCAATGTCTGAAAACAGCCCAGGCCTGAGGACATCTACATGCCGGTGACAGAAATCCTTTGACTGTGCCACAGCCCGAAGTGCATGGAGGTGCAAGGGCCCGTTCATCGCTGCTTGCAGTTTTAATTAGGGCCCGAGCACTGACAGTGCGAATGCTTACTGTAATTCAAGGAATTATTAGGGCCCGAGCACCAAACGGTGCGGGGGCCCTCTTGTAATTGAAGCGAGCAAAACCGTAAACCCAACAGTACGCCTAGGTGGTAAATAAACTTGGCTTTACTCATGTAAAAATTGACCCAACTAAATTAGACTCCCCCTAATGCCTCCTCTGTTGCCACTAGTTATACATGATAATAAATGATTAAATAAATGACTACCACATAAATAGTAGAGGTCCAGATATGCTATTTAAGTGAATTTGGTGTGTGTCACATCTTGCATTTTTAATATAAGAGGGGAGTCAGATTTTGTTAGATGTAAAAACTAACAACAAAATATGACCCCCCCTCAGTCTGTCCCCTGTTGCCACCAGTGACTAATAGGTCCAGATATGTCAGCAAAGAGATTTTGGTTTGTGTTGCATTTTGAATCGCTTAATGTGGTCTAAGAGGTGAAACTTGTGAAATGAAAGTAAGTGCCGGTTGTATTGGAGAAAAATCTGCGATAAGAGTTGTTATCTCATCCTAGTTTTCCAACAAAACTGTGGAGAAATGACAGAGAGAGAAGATGTTTCGTTTTTGTTAAGAAAAAAACAAGATTAAAGATATTACGAAAAATGTACTGAGTGCAAATAAAAGTCACAGATATCAGGAAATTCAAAATGTCACAAACTGTGCAAACAGAGGATTAAAAAAAACATTACCATCTTCCATTCTGGTGGTGCTCAAGGCATCTATTGTTTGACTACAGGTCTTTAAAATAGTGAATTTATAGATAGTTACCAACAAAAACATTAAAAGACTGTTAAGCATTTGACACTGTGTTTCAGATCCATAGACTGAAACCAAACCATTCATCTGTTGTTTTTCCCACCTATAGCCATAACTTGTATTCAATAGTGTAAGACAAAATTTTTCAGACTTTTTCCAAGATTTCACTATGTTTAACCTCAAGCCTGACCTTAGAGCATCAGTGGCAATGTCTGTGTATGTGCGTGTGTGCGTGCTGAGGAAACTATAACACATGCAATCATAGATTGTACTAATGATCAAGAAAGACAATATATGAGGGAAGAACTTAGGAAGACTGGAGTTCTGGAGCTCAGCATTAAAACTTTAATGAACCTGCCAAGTGGGTGGAGCAGTAGTTTTCTTTGCCTTTATTAGACAGACAGGATTAATGTATAGGATTTAATCTTTGGTCCACAGTCCGAAGCAGAGGGTGGCGGTAATGCACCTAATACGCTGGTTGCCAACCACTGTTATAAACCAAAAAGAAGAAGAAGAAAAAAGTTTTTTCAAACAGAGTGATACATCCTGACGGTCCCGGTGTTTCCTCCGCAGGCTCCACTTCACTCAGCTGCCCGACAGACCCACTGCTTCTTCCCACTTTAACCTGAATAACAAACTGGGGCTGGGTACTCCAGTTGGATCCAAACAGAGCCAGGGCACAACGGATTTGGCAGAAATTGAATATAATATTCATAAGTATGTTTTAATTAGTGTATAATCCCATGAAACTAAGAATTGTTGTGTTTTCATTACATTAGAATGAGCCCTTTATATCTGCATAAAGAGCGGGTCCTCTTCTACGCAGTCCGCCATGTTGTACTGCCATGTTTCTACAGTAGCCCAGAATGGACAAATCAAACACTGGCTCTTTGACAGTCACTGTAGGTTCTCCTACACGCTTGGAAGGGGAAGGTGACGGGAGGGGTATTCAGTTAGTTGAAATCTGCAAACTCACCGCTAGATGCCTCTAAATCTTACACACTTGTCCTTTTAATACTTTTCTTTCTGAGCTCCTCTGGCAAAAGACCTGAAAGCTGGGGAAGATGGCCTCTTAAACATAGCCCACAGGAGGCAGAGGAGGCAGTGAAATGCAAGAAGGGCAGAAATAATTCTGAACATTCTTAAAAATCCATCTTTTTTTGGCTTTGTAATTATATTTGTTTAAAGCTAATTCCTTATTTTAAATTATTTCTCTATTTTGATAGGTTGTTTGTTCTTAGGTATCTTTAGATTTGTTTGATTGCTGTTTGTTAAATTTCCCCCTGTGTCTCTCTTAGCCTATAGCCTACGTGTGTATATTGTATATTGTGTGCCATTTGTAAGGTCAGGTCTGTTCCGTTCATTGCTTTATTGTTTAGTTGACATCACTTTGAGTTTGGGCCCTAATTTTTGGTAGCTACTTTTTCTAGTTCCTAGGTTATATGAGGATTTATTAGCAACTTTTTCCATTTGTTATCAAATTTTCAATGTTTATATGATAAGAATTTTCTTTTTTATACCTTTGTCCTTGGACCTTTTTGCTTGGTCCATGACACACCTAAAGATAAAGAAACCCATTACAAAGTTATTACAAATACTCATCCTGCAGCTGAACCAGAGATTTAGAATTGAGGCTTTGCCTAAAGATAAAGAAACCCATTACAGTTATTACAAGTATTTATCCTGCAGCTGAACTAGAGATTTAGAATAGAGGCTTTGCTTTGTAATTTTTCTTGAACACCTATTCATGTAACCAATCCCTTCAGTTTTGTGAGGATAGTCACTGCTGTTAATTGTGAAAAATGGACAACCTACCATCTTTAAATGTATGCAACACCATTTTTAATAGATAATCTTAATGCAGGTATATTGTTGAATGTAATTATTCTCATGGGAAAATATCCTATTCATGTATGCAAATGGAGAAAAAGTTTAATAATAATAATGCATTTTATTTATTTATTATATTACAGCGCAGCTACTTCTCACCAATAATGATAAAGTCAAAAAACAGAGAAGATCTCAAAATATATCAGTCGATGTTTCTAATGTAATGGCCTTGTCTTAGTTAACTGCCTTTTGTTTTAATTTTGTTCTTATGTTGTTGTTTTTTTTTTTTAATTCATTATAAAATTGTGACAGTGTATTTCCCATACTTGTATTGTGAATGTGGTCAATAAAGGCAGGAGAGAATAATACTTGATTCACAGTTTGAGCACTTTTACAACTTGGATATACATGAATCTCTCCTGGTTAAATCAAAAGACAAACAACAAAAGATGAAGAACGGTGCTAGAAATTTTCAGGTTCTTTGAAAAAAAAAAGTCGGAGGTAAAAATCTACAGGACAGTGTACGTAACAATTTCGGGTAGAAGATAACTGTGACCCCCAAGGTGCATTTCGGTAAGAAACGGCCAATCACTGAGCTTAAAATTTCGTCACGTTCGCGGAAGCTAAAGATTACATTGTTGAGAAAACAGATTATACGATCTACAGAGTGAATCAGTTCACTTTTAATTTCTGAGTCACTACAGTGAATTCAGCAACCATGGCGCCGTGTTTTGTTTACAGCGACGAAGCATTTTAAATTAATTACTGCCCTGATTGACTTTTTAGCCGTTGAAACGACCGATTAGGCTTATGGGTATTGTAGTATTCTTAGCTGTCCGCCATGACAAATCACGATATTTCTATGTTAAGTAATATTGAGGAGATCGTTCAAAGAAAACATTGGAATACTGAACGAGGGAAAAGACTTACGGAACCAG
This sequence comes from Thunnus maccoyii, assembly GCF_910596095.1. NCBI lineage: Eukaryota > Metazoa > Chordata > Actinopteri > Scombriformes > Scombridae > Thunnus > Thunnus maccoyii. Next base: position 34,809,476 of record NC_056542.1, read on the forward strand.
CGTAGTTGAATTTAACAATACACTTGCACTGACATATAACAGGAGCGACCTTGATTCGGAAACTGCGGCTCATATTACTGCAGCGGCGCTGCCTCCCTGCGCTCCAAGCGGCACACCAACAGACGGCTCGGTTAACGGCGCACTAAAGCCGGTGGCATCTTTAATATGACTTGTTTTTAGGCATGTGTGAGTGCATTTATGTGCCATTCCCTCAGGTTGACATAACATTTGGCCGGTTATCTTGCTTGAGGTGAGTGATTAATTATTGTTTCATAATTGCTTTGTTTAAGAACTAATATTTGGAATCTAAAATAGAATTGTCCACTGTATTGTAGACTACAGCCGCCTGTATTGTCAGGTGCCCTGACTGATGTATAGACTGGTCAGGATTGTGCAGACATGAATGTAGGCTGCCATCCACAGTTACCGTGACACTGTATAGTCTACAGACAAAGATCGATTGAAATGTTTCTGATTGGCTCTGACGGAACTGGTATGAGACATTTATTGTTTTACATGAAATGTTTTCATATGATTGGAATGAAAATGTCCGCTGTAATTAACTGCAGACTTTATTGTTACACCGTCCTGACTGTCGGAGATTCACTTATAATCTAGTCTAGTAGGCTCATACATTGACCAGCATACGGTTCTGAAGCAGTGCAATCTACCAAGGCTATATAACATAGAAAATGAAATGCTCCCATCTATTTTAAACTATCGCTGCGGATGACCTCCCTTTAGATCATCAGCTTCCATCTTGATGCCCTTGAGCAAGACTTCTTGTGCCGGGTAGTTCCCACTGTGAAGGCGGAGAAGCTTATAAATGTGTAATAGGTTGTTGCTGCATGGGAGAATGGGAGTCCGTGCCTCATTACAAGAAAAAAATTTAGGCTAACTCTTATGGTTGATGAAATGCTGGAAAGTGCAGATTTATACTACATTTAATGGAAACAGTTTCAAAAGACACATGTGAAAGCTACATGATCAGAACACTGGTGTTTTTGTAAATTTTATGAACTTAAGTTTTTATTAGGGTTGTACAGACTTTCATAAAGATAAGGGTTTGCTGAGTATGAACATGTTTTTCTGTCAAACCCATTTTTAATTCAACAAAATGCATCAATGTTTGATGTTGTTGTAACAGTAACATACAACAACTTTGCCTAAATAAAGTATGATCTAATTCACAAAACATTGTAGTTAAAAAAATAACAAAAACTCCATTAAGTCAAGGTCCACTTACTAACCTTTTTCCAGATCTATCAATCTCACAGCCTGTTCAGTTGCCATTGAGATGGCTCAGTTGTCTAAGTGATGACTCACTTAGTTCTATACCTGGGTCAAGTGATGACAACTGAGCTATCTCCATGAACTCCGTCAGCTAGAGAAGACTGTGGGGAAAGAAAGCTTGGGAAAAGTGAAGCTTGAGTTTAAGAATTCTTTGTCAAACTGTTTTCAAGTCAAGAATGAGGTTCCATGCTCTATTTGTGTTGAGTTTTTCTCTGTTTTTACATCATACTGAGCTTCCTGTTTTATGCTTTTGTCAGCTGTTCTTGCAATACTGTTATTTACAAATAACAAATATCTTCTTTGGATGTAATTTTGGATATTTAATGCCAATCATTTCAATTAGAAATGGCAACAAAATCTGTGAATGCTTAAATATGGTTCAGGTATTGCTGTGTAAATGTACTACATTTATATAGAACTTTTAACCAAGGGGATTCACAATTTTGCCTCTTACTCACTCATTCACACACACACTCATACACAGATGGCAGCAAGCTACCATGACCATTGAGAGCAACTTGAAGGGGCTTGCAAGGACACTTTGACATATGGACAGGAGGCACCCTGAGATCAAATTGCTTACCCAGCAATTAGTGGGTGACCCGTTCTACCTGCTGTGCTGCAGCAGAGCAGGTAGAACGGGTTACTAAGTTACTAACTTAGTAAATTCAAGGAAAGATGCTGGTCATTCTTAAATAATAAAATGCAGGATACTACAGGATACTACTATGAGATAGTTTATGTAGTATACAATATAGAAACCGATACAACACTATACACAGTACAATTCTATCTCTGTATTTGTACTGATTGTTGTGTGTTTTTCCAGATAGTACGTGTCTTTATTTTTTACCACAGCCAAACCAAAGGTCAAAACAACATTTTTAGAGACACTTAAAGGCGCCTTCATATTTTGTATTATATTTCCTGACTCCTCTATTCCAGGACAGAGCGTGACCTTTACATTTCCACACCTGTAGAGAAAACAAAGAAAAAGAGTCAAAGACGAGAGAAAGAAGAGGCTTCCGTGATTCATGTGCCCCTTAGTGTCAGCCACACAAGATGAGTACAGACAGACCCAAACGGAATATCATCAAGAAAAAATATGTAAGTGAAGTTTCTTTCGTCTCTGTGATCTATACACTGGCTGTAAAAACCATGCACCATTTTGACTTTTTTCAAGTTTTATTTTTCACAACATAGAACCACAGTGGATGTTATCAGGATTCTTTAACTATCAAAATCAAAAGAAAAAGTTAAACAAACTTCACTGCTTCCAAGTCAGTATTTAGAAGAGGCATCCTGTGACAGCACACTGTGACAGTGCACTGATGGATGTAATGAGTGTGGAGCAGGCCAACTTATTGATATGCAAACGACTGATTGAGGGTGTGTCTACATCCATTTGGAAATGAGGCTAGTGTGCCCAGTTCCACAGTTACTGAAATTTATAAAACAGAACCATGTGCACACACAGCTGTATAAATCTGATGAAAAAAAATCATGTGCTTATTTCTGTCATTGTGTGTTCACACAGTTTTAGTTGTGCATTTCATGCATCTGGCCCTTGATTTTTGTGTGAGCAATTGCATTTGAGCAAATGCTAATGTCAGCTTACTAACATGTGCACAATGACAATATTAACATGCTGATGTTTAGCAGGTAATGTTTACCATGGTCATCATCTTAGTTTAGCATTTTAGCACACCAGCATTTGCTAAAGAGTGCGTAAAACAAACAAATCTGAAGTTGTACTGTGAACTAATGATATATCAATATTTGGCCACAAACCAAATATTTGGACAAATTGAAATTTTGACCAAATGGTGACCATAGATGAAAAGTCAGAAAATCATCAAATCCATTGCAACTCATCCTCTGGGGACCATGAATGTTTGTTGTTGGGGCATTTCAGTCTGGACCAAAGTGGTAGACCGAAATTACCTAGAGCCCTGTTGCTAGTGTGGCCACAAATACACTTGTCAGTGCTCTCCGGTGGACAAACTATGTAATGGAGACTTGGTTTCCAAATTACCTCAAACATATATTTGAAATCACTCCTCATCATATACACCAGTGTACACTGATACTGAATAAGTTCAAATTGGCCGATAATATCAGCAGAGGTATTGGTTGCCCTCCACTGCAAGATATTCCCTGATCCGGGTTCCTCTGAATCTTTATGAATATACTTGCTGCTAGCTCATATCATAAGCCACAACCTTGTTCCATAGGCCTCACTATGTTGTAAATAAACCAGACTGACCACATCTAAAGTCAAAGGTGTTTTCTACCCGTTCTGAATGTCCACACTTGAAGGTGAGATGAAAAGCCTGCTGTCACAGCATCCTCCTGGCTGTATTCTGCTGCTTCCCTGATCTCTCTCCTTGCGTGCCTTTGTAGTCTCAATGCAGTGAAATGTACAAATGGACAGTCTGTCCTTAAAGACATTCATGGTGTTGCACTTAGTTGTTTACAGTAATGGTGACAGAAGTAGTTGTATGAAGAATTAAAAAAAAGAACTTGTGTGACAAAGTAGATGAGAACACACCATTTGTCCCATTTACACCTTTACGTATTTCAAACCATGTTTGTCATTTGTTTGTTAAGACAGTGTACCATCTAAATCTGTAGCATTGCAAGCACAAATTATCCAGGGACGTTTAGGCTTAGCAATATGCATTGTTACAGTTACATCAACATTTCCGGTTAAATCAAAACTAATACCCATATTTAAGTTCAGTAATTAGTGATACAGTCAACCTTTCAAAATGCCTTGTTTCATCCGGTCTAAAATCACCATGTGAACCAATCATGTGAACCACAGCTCTGTAACAACCTGAGTTCTGGTGGGAGACAACCCCGCAAATCCTGCAAAAATGATACCACTTATTGCATGTTTTTATACCAAAACAAACATGGAAGCAACCAGCTACTTGTATTAATACATCCATAGTTTATATGCAGTACAGTTTGTGCTGACAAGGCACAAAAAAGGCATAAGGAAAGAAATAGAAAAAAGAAGAAAAAGGGGCAGAGTTTGGGGGAGATCATGGATAGAGAGGTGTGGGTAATGTACTGTAGAGCATACAAAGGGAACTGGAGGTGAGTGAATGTAGTTAAACAAAGCCAACCTCAAGTTCTGGTCAGCTGTGTAGCTGTTTCATTTGTAGAGACATTATTTCAGTGGCATTGTTAGGGCCTATCATTTGAGGCTTCACCTCCGAATATTTTCATCCTAGCCCCAAATATATTTGGTCCTGGTATTTTCATATAACAGAGCGTCAAATCTGTGTAGGAATTTGTGCACTCAAATATCTTTATGATGTTATGGGGGGTATTATGAATTATTATTGTGCACAACTCCAACATGAAATTATTCGTCCAGTGACATGACTCATATTAGAGTATGTGTAATAATAGGGAAATAGTCCTCCTTGTTGGACACACAAGAGAGGTCAATTATAATTATGATTGTTATTCATCTTAATTATGATTTTGCAAGGGTATAGGTCTTTTAAGTGACTGAGATGCAAGCACAAGAAAACACAAACAAGTTCACTCTAGTTACACGCACATTTATTACTAATACTACAGCTAAACATTACAACATTTTACAAACAAGACATAAGAGGGAAAGGGAAACTGGTACACAAGGCTATGGCAAGTGAAAGTTCGAAATGCCTGATGCAGAGTTATGTATTGTGTAGTTGGTATGAGAAACCTGATAAACTGATGAGATGACTGTTACCTGAGAAGCAGCAAGTCAAATCAACGGTACCACAGCCTAGTTCAGAATTGCCAGTTGAAATTACAAATCATGAAAGCACCAGGGTTTAAGCAAGTTGATGGAGGTTTTGTACGAGTAGTTGCTTGCTCCCTGGGGTAGCTTCTTGTTGAGAATGGAGTCCGTTGTGCTGGGGTGAGGAGCTGGAGTCTGGATCAGGTAGTGATGAGTGAGTCGGCTGGTCCGGACTTGAAAAGTTCCCATTGGGACAGAGCTCCTTGTTTATGCTCTCATGCTCTCCTAGGCTTGACCCTCAACTCATGACTCCAGATTCAGAAGATGCTCTGAGTCACATCCTCAGACTAGCAAACTGCAAGCTTTCCACCGGCATGGCAGAAAGCAAGAAGAACCAGCAACCAGCATCAAGCAGCCTTTAAGAGCAGCCTAAGAATAGCTGCCTAAAAAGGCTTAAAAATATCAGCTTAAAACAGCAAAACAGCAGCCAACAGCTCAAAAACAGCAAAAAGGGCCAAGAGTCTCAGATAAGACACTGTTTTTAAGTTTCAGTCTGACCAGAAGGTGCATCCTAACCAATCCCAGGGGTTGCAGAGTTCTGGGGAAGCAAAGTCAGTCCCCCCCTGTCCAAAGACAGACAGGTACAGGTCCTGAATATGGTTAATCCATTAAATAAAGCATTTACAATTTAACAATTGCATGATTCCTAATTTTGCAATCTGGATAGTAGCTTTAGCATTCTGACAATGAAACAAGCAGAATGGTACTAAACATGGTAGGGTTATCATGGATGATGATATTATGTTATTGTTACACTTCTTGGCTTAAAGGCAATGTAATAAAAGTCAAACTAAAGTATGTAACAACACATACTATGATATACACACACATACTAAGATACAACAACAATTATCCTTACACAAGATCTAAAACTACACCTAAAACTACATTTGTAAGTCCATGGGTTTTACAGCCCTTTATTCTTCTTGATCTGACTGCAAACGGCAGGGGTCCATGTCATTTGAGGGTGTGTGTGTGTGTGTGTGTGTGTGTGTATGTGTGTGTGTGTGTGTGTGTGTGTGTGTGATTGTGTGTGTGCGAATGGGCATGGCATATAGTGCAGCATGTCTTGTGCCTTATGCTGGTTTGCCCAGTGATCAGTTCTTGGGTTGGTCACTCAAGTCCTGAAAATCAAAATCCACAGTGGGATCAAACCTGGTGCCAGCTCGTCTCTGTGTGTGACTGGCCCTTAGGTGGGGGTCGTTTATCCAAATGGTACTATCAATTCACACTGTGGTGTGAATTGGTCTTCCTATCTTGCTGGCTCTTTTAGCTTGAAGGATCAAAGGTGGTTTGGGTCAATGGTCTGGTTTGGTGACCATGCAGGAGATGGGGTGTTCCTTACTTTATGGGCCAGCATTCCTTGGGTGTTGAAGAAAGAGCTGGTCTGTTGTTTGAGGCTTGTGCTGTCTGCCTTTGGAACATGCAGGGACTTTATCCTACATCTGCGTCGGTGGGATTGCGAATAATATAGCCCTGCACATGACAACGTACATGCAGTCAGGCAGGAAAGTTACAATGAGCTGCTGTCTCCAGTGTCCAAGATTTCTCCACATTTCAGCTCTGAGAAAGTAACAGAAGTGCACAGAGGTCTCCAAAATCACAAATCAACTTGAGCTTTGCCTCTTTTACTTCTCTGTGGTATTTCTTATCTAGTCTATTGAAATGTCAGTCAAAATACAACTATTAATGTGATTCAGACAGGTCTGTAATAGGTTTGATTAATGTCTGAATTTTACTTCACATGTCACTGAATATAATCAGTATGAATCCTGAACTCCACCACAGCTGTTGGGGCATTTTTTTAAGTAGCTAAAAGTCTAAACTCTGTCTCCTCTGCAGATTTTCCTCTGTCCTGTCAAGTTTTTTATCGTAGTTTTCAGTTTGCTGCTTAACTACAATTTTTCTCAATATTTGCTGTAGTCGCATTACTGCACACATGGATGTGTTTCTGTAAACTGAACCCAGCCTTAAATCCTTGAAAGAAATACCTTTTATTGTACCATAAGTTTGTTGCCTGATTGGACAGATAGGTCTATCATTATACTGACAGACAGGAAGTGGTATTATCGTGTTTTGGGACTTGATGGTTGGTTCTTCACGAAGGTGAACTTTTTTACTCCATAGAGTAAAAAAATAATGTTTTCTCTCTCAGGTCTACATCAAGTTGTATCAATCCCTGGACACATTTGCTGTAGCCCCAGATCTTTTCAAAACCTGAAAACGCCCCTGCATTCAATCATTCTTTTTACAGCTCAAGCAGCTTTTCCTCCATTTTCAGTTTTCCAGTGCTCTCTCACACTACAAACCTTTTTGGTCGCCATCCCCGAATCCCCCACCGTCTTTTATTTATTAACCGTACATCTCCCTCATGTTGACAAAAAAGTGATGTCATCAGTCACAAATATCACACATGTTGATTTTTTTTTTTTTTTTATGAGAACGACTGGCAGCAACTGGATCTAATGACTTCAGACTAGAATCTATACATACTATATCACTTCACTCACTCTGATTTTATCTGCCCACTGTCAACAGTGATTGACCCAGATTAGTACTGATCCGGTCCAACTCCGTCAGCTCAGTCGCCACACCAAAATCATATGCATAATCAGCCCACCTTTCGTTCTTGTGTGTCTCTGCCTTAAGGGAGAACTGACACAACCCTGCCTAGACTGATTGTTTAGAAGATCCAGGGGCCCATTAAGGGAGTTGTTTTTGTAAGTCAAGGGGGGAGGAGGATGTCCTTGTAGCTGTGTGGACATTATGTTACCTTAAAGTGGCTGTAATCAATATTTTTATTAGGGGTCAACCAATATTTTTTTTCAGGGCCGATACCAATTATTAGTAATTAAGGAGCTCGATAATGTATATTAAAAACGATTTGTAATAACATGATAAATGCATGACTGTGCTTCATTTATTACAGAAAAACAGCTTTGGAAGGGCTTTAGTTGGTTTAGATTATTTAAATGCAGTGGAGGAAAATAACGTACATTTACTCAAGTACTTTACTTAAGTACAATTTTACGGTACTTGTACTTTACGGCATTATTAGGGCCCGTGCACCGAACGGTGCAAAGGCCCTCTTGTAATTGAGGCAATTATTATTCTCTATTATTATTATTTTTCTTCCAAAACGCATTTTTGAGGGCCTAAACGTGCAAGAAAAGTTGTTAAACTTTGTATATACATCAGAAGTGGTGAAAAATTTGATATTTTATAGGTCCAACATGGACATGGGCGTGGCAAAATGGCTCAGTAGTGCCCCCTATAAAATTAAGAAAATTGATACGGATTGTCGTAGAAGAATGAAATTTGGTATGCAAATGTATTATGACCAGAGGCACCTAAAAGTCTCTTGGAGTCATACCCTAAGTCCAACAGGAAGTTTGCCATTTTGGATCAAAGTTGCAATTTTGACACTGATTTTGCCATTTACAGCCCGCATACCTTAACAACCTCCCTCAGAAACTTCAAATTCAGTCAGTATCATCTACAGACCTTGGAGATGAAACGTTATTAAAACGGTGAGTTTTTGACATTCCCAGGGGGGTGTGGCTGGGCGTTGAATTTCAATCCTTTGCCATGAAAATTGAAATGTCCATAACTCCGGCATACATGATCCTATGAGACCCAAACCTTTTGTGCTCGAAAAGAGTCCTGCCCTGAACAGATCCATGTGTCAATAATGGATCTGAGTCATAGCACCACCTACTGACAACAGGAAGTCATGTTTTACACTTTGACACCCTGTGGGTAGCACAGTGATTGGATCCACCTCAAATTTACTTACAATAACCTCAAGACCTTGGAGATTGTATATTCTGAAGTTGGTGACTCTCTGTCGAAAGGTGTTCCATGCCATGACGACGCGACAAATTTCAATGTCTCGCCATGAAATTTCAAAGCCTTATAACTTGACTCAACATGTTCTGATCTTTTCCAAATTTCCCATGCTTGATAAGGGTCCCAGTCTGAAGGCAAGTACAGGCTCATATTGAGTCATAGTCATAGCGCCACCTACTGGCAACAGGAAGTCTTAAGTGCCACTCTTTTGATAACTACTCCTAGCATGTTAGCCAGAAACACATCAAATTTGGTCAGCCAAGGAATAAGACCTTGATGATGTTAACTCCTGAAGCTTTTGAGTTTTCATCAAAAGCCGTTGCCATGGCAACACATTGTTTGCCACAAAGTACAAAGCTGTTTTTAAGGAGCTAGACATGCTTGAAAACTCACAAAACTTTGCACACACGTGAAAGGTCTTAAAGTCTGCAATATTGTATAGGTTGCGGGCATGGGTGTGGCAGAATGGCTCGATAGCACCCCCTACAATATTTCAATGAAGCAGCAGCCGTGCCACGTTAACTTTAACTTTAATACTTTAAGTAAATTTGGCTGGTAATTCTTCTGTACTTTTACTTAAGTAGGATTTTAAATGCATGTATGGTTTTACTTGCAATGAAGTATTTTTACATTGTGGTATGAATACTTTCAGTTAAGTTAAGAATCTGAATACTTATTCCACCACAGCGTGCGACCTGATGCAGCCTACCCAGTATCATTTTTATTCACATTTTTAACTGTTAAAGTGTGTTTCCCAATGTCTCTGTGTGTTTGTTCCTGTGCCTGAGACTCAGTATGTGGATTAAGAGCTTGTTTGCACAGTTATATGGACTTCTTTGGGTGATAATGTTATTGCTGGCACTCTTCTGGCAAGAGGTGGCTGGACTGGTAGCCGCGTCACTCTTAGCCATGAGCTCCTTCTTTCCTTGCGGATTTCCACCACAGGAGATGTACCGGTGGGAATTGCGGCTGAACTGTGGTCACCGCACAGAACGGAGAAAACAGTCTCTTATCGGACTCTCCGCCGGAGAAGGGGAAGGAGAGGAGGTGTGCGCCAGAGACTGAAAAGTCTATCGGGAATAAAGTGGACGAATTAGAGGTGTGGGCCAAATGTAAGAAGGAAATTAAGGAAACTTGTCTGTTAGCATTCACTGAAACGTGGCTCAGGGACTCGGACCAAGATGAGGACCTTGTTATAAGTGGGTTTGGGAGCCCACTTCGGCTGGACAGGTCTTTGGAGATTACTGGAAAAAGCCAAGGAGGGGGAGTGTGTCTTTACATAAATCAGAGGTACTGTAACACTGCCGTCGTTCGGGAAAAGCTATGTACGCCTGATATTGATCTACTGTCTGTCTCACTCCGCCCTTACTATCTTCCCAGGGAGTTTTAACAACTTTTTTTCACACTTGTCCATGAGCCAATCAGCTGTGCAGCCATCCGCAGCTGCACAGCTGATCGCGGATGTCACACACAGACTTGATTCAATCTGCTCTGATGCTCCTAAGTTTATTCTAGGTCAGGGGTGTCCAAACTTTTTTTTTCTGAGGGCCACATACAGAAAAATATACAAAGGACTGGGCCACTCACTAGACGTGAGGTATACTGCCTCACTTCTAATGTACTAATGTTGGCAAAATCAATTAAATGCAGGTAAATTATGTTTGATAATTGAACATGTTTGAAGAAAAAAAGCCTCCATCACAGCTCTCCATTAGTAGATTTGCACTTTATTTTTTACAAAAAGGTTTGTAGCTCATTCTCTCAGTGACAGCTTCAGATTGTTTCTTAGGGTGCTGATCCCCCTTCATTGTCCTATATGAAAGGAGAGACAAGAAGAGAAATAGGGGATGTGGATATTTCAAGCTTATTACACAAATAAATTATTGGGCTTGTACACACATCAACTAATGTTTGTTAAAAAATTATCATCAACTTTAATTGACTGAATTTATTAAGTAATTGGGCTTATTAACACATGAAAACTGTGTATATATTTTTAACTCACCTGTAATGGAAAGAATGTTGCGCTCAGTGGGAGCAGTGATATTGCGCTTTGGTCTGAAGGACAGCTGGCAGGTCAGGAGTAAGTTTGGTGGTTGAGATGCGAAGGACATCATGGAGTTGGCTGTCTGCAATCTGCTTTTGTTCAGTGTTAACAGTGAGAGTGTCTGCTCACAGATGTATGTTGAGCCGAACAGACTCATCATTCATTTTGTGTGGCGTCTCATCAGAGGAAACTTGGCCTTTTCCAAGCTCTGGTAGAAGTTAGGTAGGGAGAGAAGCTGATGTTGATTCTTCACAGAATCATCACACTGCATTTCAATCAGTTCTAATTACAGACTCTCCTCCACTTCTTCTGCATCCACTGAAAACGGAGCCGCAAACAGTGTGATCTCAGCACGGGAAAAAAAACTGTTGCTGCATTCGCAGGCTAGCTGTCATTTGCTTCACCTTCTCTTCCTGCTCGGCACCAGTGTAGGACGTGAAGGTCTGATGTTTCATTTCATAATGCCTTCGTACATTGTACTCTTTCATCACGGCAACACTGTCATTACAAATCAAACAAACACACTTCCCCTTGGTTTCTATGAAAAAATATCCAATTTTCCACAGAGTCTGAAATTTTCTGCACTTGCTTTGCAGTCTTGCGTCTGTTTGGTTCCGCCATTTCTGGTGACCCTGAGCAAATTTTTTTGTTGATTGCTTGCTTTGTGGAGATGCTGCCTTGTTCAAGACAGTTGCGCCACCTAGTGTAAGAAGTACAACACAGTTAAGCACAAATATTATGTGTGGGCCATAGTCCATTATATTTTTAGACTTTGATATGGGCCAATTAAAAATGGATGGTGGGCTGCAGTTAGCCCGCGGGCCGTAGTTTTGACACCCCTGCTGTACATGGAAACACAAGATTTAATGTTATAAATAAAGCCAAATAAACCAAACATGTTTCAATAAAAGATTAAAATACACATATTCTTCGTCAAAAAATAAGAAAGAAACGAGACATCTTAATAAGAATTTATCTTGGCTCATGAGTTTGGAGACTGGCTCAACTGAGTTCAGTTAAGCTTTCCTATTTATAATTAAAAAAGCGAAGCTTTGGGTGTATTTTAAATGTTATCGTGCTGCATTGTTGATGAATATTTAATTCACGGTTCAAGACCACCTTGCCGTTTTTATTTTATTTTTTATTTTAACCCAGACCATGATCTTTCCCTAACCCTAACCAAGTGGTTTTTGTGCCTAAACCTAACCAGACCTTACCACCGCGTTGTCACACCATAAAATATAAGTATTTTTTAACAGTGACTATTGTGATACTGCGCGTTGGAAAATGACGCTAAAGGGGTACCCAGTGCATTAAAAAGTGACGCCATGGGGTCCTGACCAAGCTTAGATATGTGACGAGTTGGGAGTGAGAACATGTTGCCCCTGTCAATGTTAAAGCTGCCAAGAAACTGGACAATCAATAACAGAAGTGGTAGTTCCCTTTCTAATTTCCTCAAAAACATTTAAAGCATAATTGGCATATCTAGTCTAGTTAATGTGGTCAATATTATTTAAAAATTCATGAGTTTTGGTGAAAATTTCAGTGAGGTCATACTTTGACCTCTTAATTTAAAGTTATTGAGACAACACAACATCTTCTGTCACATTATTCAGGCTACTGTAATTTGTTGAAACTTAAAGATCTATGTTATAAAATGTTTGTGTTGGTTAAAGGGCTATTTTAACCTTTGATGGGTCGTGTATATCAGTAAACTGAGTAGGGTATTGTGCTCTTGCTCTGTTCTTTGAATAGGTGGACAGAGTTGTTAACTGTATTATATTGGTACATTAAAAGATATGGTGTGCTGTGCTATTGCTTTTTTCTTTTTGAAGGTGGAGAGAGTAGCATTGGTGCCGCAGTAGTACAAAGGCCCACTACTTCAGAGCAACCTGCACGTACAAGGTTCAACACCCTGCACCCACCACTGATGAATTGATGCCCACACCTCATTTTCTATTTTTTTTAGTATATTAGTTGTTTACTTACTTGTTTATTATTAATAAATACTGGTTAAAAGTTAGTCCTTGTGTCATTTCCCTCCTTAATGATATGTACCTTTGCTTTTATTTGAGGTTCATACCATTACATTGTACTAATCAGTTGTTGGCTCATTAGTTTGTTCACATGCACTAAAATTCACCAGAATGCAGGAAATCAAGTCTTTGTAACTAAAATTTTCCTTGTACTGGACCCCCAGACCCCCGGCTTAAAAAGTGCTATATGTCGCTCTATATTTCCCGGCCTGGATGATTTTCCCAGTACAGCCCTGCTAGGTGCAGGACAACAGTTAAGCAGTATATATATATATATATATAACTTACATAATAAGTCACTTTTATTAATGTGTTAAACATTAACCTTCATATCAATACTTAATGATGTCTAGACATCCAACCTTAATTGATTCAACTTTCTCAAAACATCTGCAAATCTCAAACCATCTACACTGAGGTAAAAGTTTTAATATTATAATGAAACCAAATAGTTAAAAGAACAACTATGTGACTAGAACTTTCAGCAACATCTTCATATAAATTCAACATAACCCTTAACCCCATAATATAAAAGCATTCACCATGACTATTGTTTAATAATACCTCAAACATATCTTTATATTCCTATTACTTCAGAAAATTCACTCTTTCAATACCATTGCTTGTCTAATTTAACTATTAAAATATGTCTAAGAGGTTAATAAATCAAAATATGTGGGTGATTCTAAAATACCATTGCATAGCTACCATATGAACATTAACTCTTAACATCAGGACATTCAAAATTTAACCACTCAAAGGCAGTATTGTCACAAGGTAATAAAATCAAAGTTTAATATCTCCTCAGTAGATTACCACACAACTATGAAAGTTATACCATTCTTTGTGTATTTACATGACAAATAACATTACATAACTTGCATAATGTTCAGACATTTATTTATATGAAATTCAGGTTTACTCAGATTTGCAGGGAGACTCAACAAATGTGCTCAGGAATGTGAGTTAGTTTATGACTCTGGTCTGGGAAAGACAAGAGGCCCAAAAGAGTTTTCTGTCCATGTTTACCGAGTTGTTGATCCTTTCTCCTGGTTCACATGACCCCAGATTTCATTTATGCTTTTAGTTCAGGTCATAATTCAGTTATTGGTCAGAAATGGTCTCTCAGGAGGTCTGTTCAATCTCCATTTTGTCACAGTGTTAAAGTTTTGGGTAATGTCCTGCCACCCACTTGGCAAAGAGGTCAGTTTGAGATCCAGGGGTGAGTTATTCTCCATGTCTCTCAGTTTGAAATTAAAGAAAGGCTATTTTACCCATGAATTATCCATGAATCATCCAAGGTGTCCCACACTCAGCAGTCCGCGTATGTATTAACATAGGCCCTAGATGCAGTTCCATTACATATAAAGTCTCTAACAACAATCCCGCACCTCTCTAACAGTTACAAGAAACAGAGGCAGAGACAGCGTCAGGACACACTTAAGTAACATTACTAATAGTTGTGTGTTGAGACTGAGAGTATGACTGGCCCTAGTAAGTGACGTGCAAGAAAACATGTTATAGCATATCAGTTTGTTTGCTAGTTAGGTGGTTTAATTATGAATCAACAAATGAACTTGTTGACGTTCGCTATTGCATTAAAATCAGCTCTAATGTTACGAGACTCAACACTAGCTTACGTTATATCACTGCAACAAAGTGCATTATTTGGCATTGTCAGCAGTGTAACTGAGAAACTGGGCATGCTTGTCATCATAGAAATAGATCATAGGATTGTGGTGTTTTTATGACTTCAGCTTAGAGGATTATGGTGTTTATTGCAACTTCTGTTTATTGCAGAAATATCTGCTGCCTTTGAAACACAGCTCCGCTTGCTCACTGGAGCTGCTCCAGTCTGCAGATGCTTCTCTGTGCTGTCTGTGGCACAGCAGCATGCACAGCCTTCAGTGTTGATAGGCCATTACTCGTGACCATTGACTGTATATAAAGATGGACATCATGACAGCTCTCCAAAAGTGAAGCCAAAACATCTTGATCATCTTTAGGTCATAAATCCGGCCCCCTCCATGTTAGCAGATGAGATATGAGCCAAACTCAACTGGGCCATCATCCCACTACCCAACTTTACTGCACAGACTCTGGCTCCAAATGACGTCACACGAGCAAGATGGCAGCTCCTGGAAAGGAGATATTTTGGCTTCACTTTTGCATAGCAGTAGGAAGTGGAGATGTGTCGTCCATTTGTATATACAGTCAATGCTCATGATGTGTAACCATTGAGATGGTGCTGTTGGCAGGACATTGCTTGAGAGCACAGAGTGGTGACTGCAGAGAGAGGGGACTGCATCAGAGCCAAAGTGGCACATATCAGCAATTGGATAAAAAAAACGGTTCCAGTAATCGTAAAAATGATGAATATCGGATATACATATATATATATATATATATATATATATATATATGTAACATGTATGTTATATGAGGAGAAATGGAAGTATGAACAAAACTGATGGTATATGTGTTTGTGACTCTGCAGGACATCAGTGACGGGATGCCGTGGTGTGAAGAACGTCTTGTCCGCAAAGTTCTTTTCCTCTCCCTCAGGGAATTCAGAGACACACACCGTGCCACACACAAACACTCACACATACATACACGTGCAAACAAACACAAGCGCACATCAAAAAATACACTTTCACATGCTCTGCGAAAGACACAGACACTACCTAATGCACACACACAAAAAAAAAAACACATGCCACAAAATATGCATATTTCAAAACACCTACACCCTCATGAACACACCAATAAAGTGCAAAAAACAAACTTGTCTCAGGATTCACACATGCCAAAAAATAAATGTACACGCTCAATACAGAACATGCAAACACAATCAAAAATGCGTACAGGGAAAATTGTACAGCATGCACACCTACAAGAAAATAAACACACATTCCAGAAAAATTCTGTATCAACCAGGACACTGCGCTCACAAAAAATACAAAATGCACTGTCGCTGTTGAACTCGAAATACACATATACTGCAAAACACACACACAGTACCCAGCACAAACACTCACTGAAAGACACCTGCCCACCTGAAAACACACAGATGCAGCTGAAGGCTCCTGTCCCAGCCAGGACTCTGAGGTCACACACTCCCACAAGCCTTAGTGGTCAGTACTATCAATTATCTTCTTTATTTGTCACAGCTGTGACTGTGCTGTTAGTAGTTCAGTTGTACTTCTGCTACTGTGGAAGTTCTTTTAAGGGTAATTCCAGTGTATTATCTGGTCTTATTTTCACATCTAAATACATTATTTCCATCAGTAATAATGACATTGTACTGACTCAGTTAAGAGATCTGGGAACACTGTGACATCACAAAAAGAGTCTGACACGTCAACAAACATGCACAGTCAAACGATCAGACAGGTTGGAAACAAAATGTTTATCCAGATTATTTAAACCAATTTATAGAGGTCCAACTGAAAGTAAGCGCACCTGAAATGTAGTTAATATTCCCTCACAGCACAGGAAAAATGTGTGTGCACGCTAGGGGTGGGCAATGTGGCCTTATATCTCAATAGGTAGGTATCTTTATATTTACATTTATTCATTTGGCAGACACTTTTGTCCTAAGTGGTGTACAAATTAGATTTCTGTGATAATGTTTTTGACAATATGGTCTACAGACCTTGATAAATATGATAACAATATAATTATAATAATATAATTTTAGCAGTTTCAGGTTGAATCTATACAACTACATCCACATGTAATGACATGTAAATATTGTGATATGACAAATTTTTATCACAAGAACTATGCCGGCATTATCATGAATGATATATGGCACACCCCTAGTGCTAAATTGTGTAGGATGAAGTTTTTATGTTGAATTGAGCTCAATGAGTAAAACAGTCCCACCTGTCAGAAACCATATCAAACATCATTTAGTAACATTGTTTGTTATACAAACAATTTCTAGAATGTCATTTACTATTTTTGTTATAGTTTTTTTGTGGCTTTGTTTTATATGATATTGCAGGTGTAGATCAATTCTCAAGGTAGTGAAATTTCTTCATGTAATTAACTTAAATTATAACTGTTCTCTTAAGGCTCCCTGGTTAATGGCATCAGCCAGTGTCAGTCCTTCCTATCAGCCAGTCCAACCTGGAGCTGGTCCTTACAGACACGCCCTCAACAGCACCGCCATGCCACCATCCTATGTGACAAGGATGACCCTGCTAGCAAGAGGTCAGCTGCTCTAGTGTGTGTTTTTGCATGTGTGTTTGCATGTTCATGCCTGTGTGCATGACTCACCCATAAACATTTGGAAAAAAGTAGCACTGTGCTGCCACTTGCAGCACACTGGTGAGAAGATTCCATTACTCACTCTGAAGCTTGATCTGTATTAAATACCGGCAATGACATAAATGTAATCACAATCTGGTGCTTACATGGGCTCAATTTTTCTAGTGTGCTAGTAGTGTACTACTTTTCAGGGAAGCACACTATTACTCTTATTTACTTCTTCCACACCTGCAGTACTTTCTTATTAACAATGAGTGTGTGTTGCATGGACATCATTAAACTGGTTGTGATCAGGTTTTTGTAATATACTGGTTATGTGTTTGCGCATGTGGGCATCATATCCTGATTTGGAGAAACCTGAATATGCTAGCTTGAATACTATCTGGAGTAGAAACCAGGATACGGTGGCATGAAAACACCTAATCCGGGTTTCAGATGGCAGGTGCCTCCACAGCTTAAGTTATGTTGGTAGTTGCTCAGTAAAACAAAAAATGTGATTATAAGCAATGTAATGTTGATCCACACGTAAAGAAAAAAATTAAAGTCTGGCACTGGTAATGTAGAGGATCAGGTTTAATGTAAATGGGGGGTTGGGGGGACACAGAGGCACAAAAACAACAGTAATAACAAATATAGCTGCAGGCAGCAACTTGTGGGTTCAGACCTTTTTTGCGCTCAACAGAAGGAAGCAGGTCAATCGGCCAAAACACTGCAAGCAGGAAAGAGTCGGTTTCAGCCTTCACAAAGGTGAGCAAACTCATTTCAGCTACTTTAATTCTGTTTATAGAAGGAGTGAGACCAATCACACACTTGTTTCATCATCACAAAGCTGGCGGCATTTAAATAATTGCGCATTCAACGTTCCGTCATCTGCCCCCCCCCCTTTCATCAGATTTGAATGAAACTTGGTGTGTATGTTCAGGACATAGTGCAGGACGTGTCCAGTGAGTTTAATCAGGATAGCTCAAAGGCATATTGAGTTATTAGCAAATATGTGATAGGCCGTGCCCACTTGCACCGATCAATATGGCACCTCAGATTTTGGTTAATACTTGCCCCCAGAGCATGCACACCAATTTTGGTGAAATTCTGCCCAGTGGGTTTTCAGGTACACGTTTGTGGCATTTGTTGGGCCCCCTATGGGTTGGGCTCAAAATGCTTTGGTAGACCTGTTCCCAATCATGGAATGCATATATGTACGAAGATTTATGATGATCAGACAAATGGTTAATGAGTTATGGCCAATATTTGCCAAGCCCTGCCCTTTGCAAAGATATTTTGTTTGTAAGCTGCCATGTTCTTTAACCAATCTTGTTCATTTATAATAGAAATGTATATCTCAGTCCCCCAAGACTGTATACCAAATTTGGTGTTGACTGAGTAAAAATCCAAAAAGTAGATGTCATATTACTGTTTTTCACATTATGCTAATTAGCAAAGACTCTTTCATGCTGGACTTTTATGGTCCAAAAGGCTTTTTTATTCAGTACATTGATCTGGACTTGTGTGTCAAATTTTAAGTCAATCAGACTTATGGTGCAAGGGGCGTGGCCTTTCAAAAATTGAATTTTTGGACCTTAATTACAGCACCAACATCTGGCCGATTGGGCTCATATTTCTTGTGATGCATGTGCACATCATTTCCAGTTATTGTGCCAAGTTTCGTGGTTTTCACTCATTCCAGCTCACAGCAATTTGTGCAAATGCAGTAGAAAAATAATGATGACTAGAAAATGCAATCTCTGTAGAAATTGCATGTGATTGCTGGAAGCTGATTTAGATTGGTTTAGTGCAAGCTGAACACTATTGAAAAATCTACCAAGAGTAAAATCAGCCAGAGGTGGAATTGAACCTGACACCCTCATGTTAATAAGTCAGACATGCTATGCACTGAGCTAACATGTCACACAACAATGCCAGGCCAGATTTTGGTGTTTAGTCTTTCAATTGCATGAAATGCAATCATTTGCAGTCTAAATAAGCAGACTGATATCACCTGTGGACGTCTGCATTTTTTCACCTTCAACTTTACTGAGTTCTGCCCTAAGCAGCGTTCAAACTCACAGTCTTTGGATCTAAAAGGAACTCTAATGTCACGTGAGCTTGAACCACTGAACTACTCAGACATGCTTTATATGACAGGAAAAGATATGTTTAACAACCATATCAATGTACATTTTAGGTACATTGACATGTACATTTTGTACATCATTAGTGAAAGCAAGACTAGCTTATGAAAATGAATGATATGTGTAAAAAGTGTTTAAAGGAAGAGAGAATTTGTAAGTTAAAGGACCTGGAGTGAGAGGAGACACACATCCTGCAGACTGTATTGCAGTCAAAGAGAGCAGGACTGGGACTTCCTATCAATTAAGGTTTAGATCTCAAAAACTATAAGTCCTATGTGAATTTGTATGTGTATGAAGCAGTTGAAAAGGGCCAAAAAATGTACGGAATGTGGAATAATAAAAAGCAGAAAGAGTGCGAAGAACAATGTGTGCTTGCTTTCAGCAATCACACAATTAAAGCTGCAAACAGCGATGAATGGGCCCTCGCACCTTGTGCATTCGAGGGAGCTTCAGCCATGGAATCATTATGGAGGTCTGTTGACATGGCTCTGAACTGTCAGGATTATCAGACACTGTGAATGGGTAAAATATTATTTCCTGTGTGCAGTATGTGGCACTGGAGATGACATATTGGAAATTGTGTATACATTTGATGAACTATGTGTCATTAAGGCTTCACTTCCTGATGCCACCTTGGAGATGACCTATTGGAAATTGTGTATACATTTGATGAGCTATGTGTTATTAACGCTTCACTTCCTGTTGCCTGTAGACAATACTACAGAAGTGAAATAGTAATGCAGCAATACATCCACCTAACATGGATATACATTTTCATGAATATTGAACATTGCATGTAGGAGAAAACTATTATACGTCATGTTGCTGTATATCATGTGTAGACCACACGTTGTAAATTTCATGTAAATCTGATGACATTTGTCATATAAGGCAGACTTCCTGTTGTCAGTAGGTGGCACTATTACTATGACTCAATATTGACATGTAGATGTGTTCAGGCCTGGACTCTTATCAAGCATGAGAAATTTGGGGCAGATTCTACAATGTAAAACAACTCTCTGTTAAATGCCCCAATATGTTTTGGGCAAAATTGTCCGGCACGCCACACCAAGGGTGTTCCATGAAAACTAAAAAGCTTAGCAACTTTGCATCAGAAAGGTGTTTAGATGTAACCTACCAAATTTGAAGTCACTTGGTTTAGATCTCTAGGAGGAGTTTGTTAAAATACAACACCTGTCAATGGCTTCGCTTTATGGGGAAAATGCAAAGTAGATTCAAAATGGCTGACTTTCTGTTGGACTTAGGGTATGGCTCCAAGAAGCTTTTGTTTTAAAATCTGCAGATGTTACATCTGCCTACCAAATTTCATATATATACGTCAAATTTAAAAGTCGGGGCTTTGACTTTGAATTTTCTAGCGGGCACCTTCAAACCATTTTGCCATGCCCATACCCAAGTCCCATAAAGTATGAAATTTTTTGCCGCGTCACCACGGCAACGATGTTCAATGAACTTTTCATCACAAAGGTCTTCAGATGACACTGACCAAATTTAAAGTCGGGTGGGTTAAAGCTCTAGGAGGAGTTTGTTAAAATATGTCTGGAAATGGCAAAAACTGTGCCAAAATTAGTAAGTAAATAAGTATGCTTTTATTCATATAGCACTTTTTAAAACACACAGTTACAAAGTGCTTCACAGATACATTCAAAATTGAAACAGATAGATCAACAAAATAAACAAACATGACACAGAGAGAAATCAACCAGAATGAAATAAAGCAGGACATGGGAACAAGAAGGGAGGTCTATAGAAAGGCTTGCCGATATAAATGGGTTTTGAGGCGTCGTTTAAAACAGTCCAAGGATTCAGCCAATCTAACAGATTGTGGAAGATGATTCCACAGAGTTGGGGCTAGGAATGCAAATGTGTGGTCACCTTTTGATTTGCGGTTTGTGCGGGGGATAGATAGAAGATTTGAGGATCGGAGAGGTCATGAGGCGGAATGGGGAACAAGGAGCTCAGAAATGTAGCTAGTGGCGAGTCATGGAGTGCTTTATAATGTAATCAGCAGGATCTTGTAGTTTATTCTGAATTGTACGGGAAGCCAATGGAGGGATGCAAGAACAGGGGTAATGTGGGACCTACGGTTAGTTCTGGTAAGAAGTCTAGCTGCTGTATTTTGGATTAACTGTTGACGTTTTAGAGAAGACTGACTGAGGCAGGTGTAAAGGGAGTTACAGTAGTGTAACCAGGAGAAAATGAATGTGTGGATTAATTATTCAAGAACAGTAGGGGGCAATATAGGTCTTATTTTCGCAATATTTCTTAACTGAAGAAAACAGGATTGGTCAAATGTCATATACTGGTCGAAGATGATACTGAGATTCTTAGCAGTGGATTTAATATTCGGGTGAAGTGGGCCAATAAACTGAGAAGCAGCATTGACAAAGATTTCAGGACCAACAGCTTCAGGACCAGTTCAGGACCAACTTCAGTTTTGTCAGGGTTTAGATGGAGAAAATTTTGGGTCATCCACTCTTTGGTAGCAGCTAAACACTCATGGAGGGAGGACAGTTAAACACTCATTAAAACACTCATTACACAGTAAATTCAAAATGGCCGACTTCCTGTTGGACTTAGGGTATGGCTCCATGAGGCTCTTTTGTGTGTGTGTGTGTGTGTGTGGGGGGGATAACAACAATCATAACAATAACAATAAGTATAAGTATCAACAGCAAGGGAAGGATGTGTGTTTATTTGTCCTCCGGAACATAAATGCTGTGAAACAATGAGAAAATAACGTTCTATTGATCTGATTCACCGGCATTCTCGCTACCAACGCTCCCTCTCTTCATTCACTCTCTAGCTTGCTCGACCACTGCTGCTCTCTCTCTCTCACTCTCTCTCTCATTGGTGCTCTCTCTCTCTCTCTTGGATGATGATTGTTATATAGGGCTGACTTCCTGTTGTCAGTAGGTGGTGCTATGACCATGACTCAATATTGACATGTAGATGCGTTCAGGCCTGGACTCTTATGAAGCATGAGAAATTTGGTGCAGGTTGGAGAATGCACATTCTCATTACAACAACTTCCCTCTTCATGGCCAATCATCGCTGCTTTGCCACGGCAACAGCGTATAGTGAAAACTCAAGATTGTGATAACATTTCATCGTTAAGGTCTTAAGATGAAGCCAACCAAGTTTGAAGTAGGTCGGTTCAAATCTCGAGGAGGAGTTTGTTAAAAAGCAATGCCACAAATTGCAAAAACAGAGCAAAAAATTGCAGAGTTAATTCAAAATGGCTGACTTCCTGTTGGACTTAGGGTATGGCTCCAAGAGGCTTTTTTGTGCATTTGGATATTGTACATGTGCCTGCCAAATTTTGTTCACATACGTCAAATGTAAAGGTGGGGGTTTTGACTTTGAAATATTCTAGGGGGCGCCCTCAAGCTATTTTGCCACGCCCAACCCCAAGACCCATATCAGATATTATCTTTCCCTACTTCTGACACATGCCAAGTTTCGTGAGTGTTTAAGCATCTCTAGCCCCTCAAAAACAGTGTCCGGTTTCATGGCGAACAATGCATCAAAAGCTTCAGTATTTGGCATCATGGAGGTCTTACAACTTAGCTGACCAAATTTTAGGTGGATCTGGTTAAGCTGATAGGAGTAGTTAGTAAAAGAATGGTGCTTAGGACTTCCTGTTGCCAGTAGGTGGTGCTATGTCTATGACTCAATTTTGACATGTGTTCAGACCGGGACTCATAACAATCACCAGAACTTTGGGGCAGATTGGACAATGTACATTCAAGTTACAACAACTTCCTTTTTCATGGCGAATCATCAAAGATCGCTGCGTCGCCACAGCAACGGAGTTCAATGAAACTCACCATTTTGATCATCGCAAAGGTCTTTAGATGACACACACCAAATTTCAAGTCAGTTGGTTTATATCTCTAGGAAGAGTTCGTCAAAATACAACGTTTGGAAATGGCAAAAATTGTGCAAAAAATGCAAAGTAAAATCAAATTGGCTGACTTCCTGTTGGACTTAGGGTATGGCTCCAGGAGGCTTTTTTGTGTGTCTAGACATGATACATGTGCCTACCAAATTTCATTCATCATTTCAGAAGGAGGGGCTTTGAATTTGAAATTTTCTAGGGGGGCTATTGAGACATTTTGTCACGCCCATGCCCAAGATCTATAAAATATTAAATTTTTCACCACTTCTGACGCATGTGCAAAGTTTCATGAGTTTTCGAGCCCCTGAAAAATGTGATTCTTTGGGGATAATAATAATATTAGTAATAATAATAATAATAATAATCCCTTCAGGAACAAGAGGGCCTTCGCACTGTTGGTGCTTGGGCCCTAGTAATTTCTTCAGGAACAAGAAGGCCTTTGCACTACGGTGCTTGGGCCCTAACAATAATAATAACAAGCAGCGATGATTGGGCCCTTGCACCCTTGCACACATCGGGGCGCGCCACAGTCGAAGGGCTTTTATTGCAGGCATGCAGATGTGTTCAGGACTGGGTCTTACCTAGCATTGCGCGAAGGAGTTAAATATTATTTCCTTTGTCCACTATGTGGTGCAATTGAACACCCATTAATTATACATCATGTTGCTGTATATCAACTGTAGACCACATCTTGAAAATTTCACGTGAATCAGATGATGTTTGTCATATAAGGCTGACTTCTTATCAAGCATGAGAAATTTGGGGCAAATTGGACAATGTGCTGTGGATTTATAAGGACTTCCTGTTTTATGGCAAAACATCAAAATTGCCGCATCACAACGGTAAGGGCGTTCAGTGAAAACTCTTGAGTTTAATAACTTTTGATCACAAACTAGTCTAGATGACACACACTGATTTTGAAGTCGTTATGATGAATTCTGTAGGAGGAGTTTTGTTAAAATACAAGGCATGGAAATCACAAAAACTGAACAGTAAATTCAAAATGGCTGACTTCCTGTTTGGTTTAAGCTATGGGTCCAAGAGACTTTTTTGTGTGTCCTGGCATGATACATGCATGTACTGATTTTCATACATGTAGGTTTAACGTGCAGCGGGGGCTGCCTCATTGAAATATTGTAGGCGGCGCTATTGAGCCAGTTTGTATCACTGACGGAATATTGTCATGTAGATGGGTTCAGGCCGGGGCTTCTATCAAACATGAAGTTTGGTGCAGATTGGAGCATTTCCACTAAAGTTATAGCAATTTCCTTTGTCATGGCGAAACATCAAAACTCTCTCTTTTAATAACTTTTGATCGCAAACTAGTCTAGATTACGCACACTGATTTTGATGTCGTTATAATGAATTCTGTAGAAATTCTGCAAAATCGCCTAAATTCCAAATGGCCAACTTTGGTTTAACGTGGCGTGGGGGCTGCTTCGTTGAAATATTGTAGGGGGCACTGTTGAGCCATTCTGCCACACCCATGCCTGCCACCAGTACAGTATTACAGACTTTTATGTGCAATTTTTTGTTAGTTTTTGAGCATTTGTAGCCCCTTAAAAATAGCTTCATATTTTGTGGCAAACAATGTGTTGTCATGGCAACGGCTATCCTGCTAGGAGAAGTTAGCAAAAGAGTGGCGCTTAAGACTTCCTTTTGCCAGTAGGTGGCGCTATGATTATGACTTAATATGAGCCTGTACTTGCCTTCAGACTGGGACCCTTATCAAGCATGGGAAATTTGGAAAAGATCTTATCATGCAGAGTCAAGTTATAACACTTTGTTTGTTTATGGCGAAACATCAAAATGCCCCGTGCCACCACAGCAAAGGCGTCCAGTGAAAACTCACCATTTTTACAATATGGAATCATCAAAGACTTAAGGTTTTTGTGACCAAATTTCAGATGGATCTGTTCATCCTGGTGCTATGAGCATGTCTTTGCACAAAGGAGAAATATCACTTCATGTGTCCATTATGTGGTGCTAGAGAACACCTACTAATTATACAACATGTTGTATATCATGTGTAGACCACACCATGTAAATTTCATGTAAATCGGATGATGTTTGTCATATAAGGCTGACTTCCTGTTGTCAGTAGGAGGCACTATGACTATGACTCAATACTGCCATTTAGATGTGTTCAGGGCTGGACTCTTAACAAGCATGAGAAATTTGGTGCAGTTTGGACAATGCACATTCTCATTACAACAACTTCCCGCTTCATGACCAAACATCGAAGTTTGCTGGTTCACCACGGCAACAGCGTATAGTGAAAACTCAAGATTTCGATAACATTTCATTGTTAAGGTCTTAAGGAGGAGTTTGTTAAAATACAATGCCTACAAATGGCAAAAACAGAGCAAAAAATCGTTAAGTAAATTCAAAATGGTGGACTTCTTGTTGGACTTAGGGCATGGCTTCAAGAGGCTTTCTTGTGCATCTGGACATTATACAGGTGCCTACCAAATTTCATTCATGTACATCAAGTTTAAAGGTGGGGGCTTTGACTTTGACATATTCTAGGGGGCGCCTTTGAGTCATTTTACCACACCCAGTCCAACAACTATATCAGACAACTGAATACACCCTGTCTGATGTGTGTGCCAAGTTTTGTGAGTTTTCAAGCATCCCTAGCCCTTCTAAAACAGCTTCCTGTTTCATGGCAATAATGTGTCGCCATGGTAACAGCTTTTGATGAAAACTCAAAAGCTTCACCATTTAGCATCATCAAGGTCTTACAACTTAGCCGACCAAATTTAGGGTGGATCTGTTTAACCTGCTAGGAGTAGTAAAACTATGGGGCATATAACTTCCTGTTGCCAGTAGGTGGCGTTATTACTATGATTCAATATGGGTCTACACATGTGTTCAGACTGGGATTCTTTTCAAACGTGAAATTTGGGAAAGATCTGACCATGTGGAGTCGAGTTACAATGGTTTGTTTTGCAATGGCGAAACATCGAAATTCACAGCGTTGCCACTGCAACTGCGTTCAATGACAACTCACAATATTTATAATATAGAATCATCAAGGTCTTAAGGCTTTTCTGACCAAATTTGAAGTGGATCTGTTCAACCAGCTAGGCACAGGGCATAACACTATAGCACCAGTAACTTCCTGTTGCCAGTAGGTGGCGCTATGACAATGAGTCAAGGAGGGGCTTCAAATTTGAAATTTTGTAGAGGGCGTTCTTAAGCCATTTTGCTGTGCCCATCCCAAAGACCCCTAAATTATTACATTTTTCACCACTTCTGACAAATGTGCAAAGTTTCATAAGTTTTTGAGCATGTATAGGCCCTCAAAAATGCAGCATAAGATGCTGTAGTAAGATGCGATGGTAGATGGTGTCACATGCAGCACTAAGGTTTAACAAGACAAGTACAGAGAAGTCCTATGTCCAATGTAATTAGGAGATGATTTGTAACTTTCACCAGTGCTGTCTCTGCGCTATGATGCACTCTAAATCCTGACTGAAAATCCTCAAATAAGCTATTGTTATGTAGAAAGTCACATATCTGATTGGTGACTGCTTTCTTGAGTATCTTAGCACGAAAGGGAAGGTAAGATATAGGTCCATAGTTGGCTAAAATGTCTGAATCAAGAGTAGGCTTTTTTATGAAGAGGTTTAATTACAGCTACTCTAAAGGACTGAGGTATGTAGCCTGTTATAAAGACAGATTGATCATATCTAGGACAGAAATGCTAACTAAGGGAAAGACTTAGTTAAGTAGCCTAGCTGGGATGGGGTCTTAGAGAGAGGTTGATGATTTAGGTGAAGAAATCATTGAAGTTAGTTCAGGAAGGTTGATTGGAGAAAAACTGTATAAATATATATCAGGTTTTACAGCTATTTGTAAGGTTCCTGTGTTTGGGGATAAATTGGTGCCTGTTACCCTAACCCTAACCCAAGGGCAGGAGGTGACGAATTCTGTCTCTAATAATATATTTTTTTCATTAAATAAGCTCATGAAGTCAGTACTACTGAGAGCTATAGGACTACATGGATTAATAGAGTTATGACTCTTTGTCAGCCTGGCCGAAGTGCTGAAAAGGAACCTAGGGCTGTTTTTATTTTCCTCTATTAATGATGAGTAATAGGCAGCTCTGGCATTACAGAGGGCCTTCCTATATGTTTTAAGACTATCTTACTAGACTCAGCAAGATTCTTCCAGTTTGGTGGAACGCCATATCCTCTCAAGTTTTTGCAATGTTTGCTTTAATTTGCAGGTTTGGGAGTTATACCATGGAGCTAACCTCTTGTTTTATTATCTTCTTTTTTAAAGGGGTGGTGGAGTCAAGTGTCATTTGCAATGACCTTGCGGCACTATCAACAAGATGATCAATTTGGGAGGGACTAAAGTTAGCATAAGGGTCCTCTGTGGTATTGAGACATGGCATTGAACTCAATGCTGATGGAATTGCTTCATTAAATTTAACTACAGCACTATCAGATAGACATCTTGTGAAGTCATTTTTGTCCAGTGGCATATAGTCCAGTAATAGGAATTCAAAAGTTATTAAGTAATGGTCTGATAAGATAGGATTTTGTAGAAAAACTATTAAATGTTCAGTTTCAATTACATATGTCAGAACAAGGTTGAGGGTGTTGTTAAGACAGTGAGTGAGTGAGTTACACTCTGAGAGAAGCCAATTGAGTCTAACTAGTGCAGTGTCCGTTCAAAACATGCCTGTTAGGTACAGGATGATTTCTCAATACATAGAGAGAATAGTGCCCATCCCCTATATGCATCTCATTGATACTATCAGTAGATGCTACAATTTACAGATGCTCCCTAAACACCTGAGATGCAGGCTATCTGGAGACTTAAATTTTGAGATGAGCTGAAGTTGATCAGATGAACTGTAGTGCCCATTTAAAATGTGCCTGAGACATTCTGCACTATGTCTTGAACATACACATAAAGTTCCCTTGTGTGAGGAACGGGAAAAGAGCATAACTCTATGGTAGTTCTTATCATTACGGATGTAATCCCATCTCTGACCACAGTGTGGGTTGCAATGGCAGAGTGGCGCTGTCCGTATTTCCACTTGTTGACTCCTTGTGTAGAAGAAAAAGCAGAAGCAGCGTTGTTTATGAGGTATTTTTTATATTTTTCTGATGTACCTGAGACATCCAGCACTAAGTTTTGAACGTACATGCCAAGTTTCATTCACAGCACACAGTTCAATGGTAGAGCTTAAATCTCTTAAACATTTTCACGTCATTAAAACTACCAACCACAATGTGGGTTGCAATGAAAGAGTGGTGCTGTCCATATTTCTGCTCATTAACTCCACGGGCAGAAGAAGCAAATCAACGTTGTATAAACAATGTTGTTTATTAGGTATTTTTATATATTTCTGAACATGCCTGAGACATCCAGCACTAAGTCTTGCACATACATGCCAAATTTTGCCCACAGTAACATTTCACAGTTCAACAGTGAGCTTAAGTATCTTAAACGTTTTCAAGTACATCAACACCATGGATGTTCCCACCTCTGACCACAATGTGGCTTGCAATGGCAGTTGGCGCTGTCTGTATTTCTGTTCGTTGACTCCATGAGCAGAAGAAGAAGCAAATCAACGTTATTTATGAGGGTTTTTTAATATATATTTCTCGAGAACCGCTCATCCAAACAACTTCACACATTAACATTGCACTTCCTCGTTTCCCCAGCAATCCACCTGCCAGGTATGAAGTAGGCTAGATTGGATGTATGGTTCTCAAGATATGCAAAGGACAAACTTACATACATACATTAAGACAGACAGAGATTCCTTGCTTTATATAGAGAGATAATGAGATAAACACCGTGCAAAGGCTATCATTATTGACACCCACATGAATATTAAAGTCACCTACTATAATTACTTTATCTGTAAAGGATTAAGTTTGATTAAAAAAAAAAAACAACAGCTGAGAATTCAGATAAAAATTCAGAGTATGGGCCAGGAGGACGGTACACTATAAAAAATAGAATTGACTGTAAAGTTTTCTGGGTTGGGTGTGAAAGACTATCAAGGCTTTCGAATGACAGCTGTCTACAGTGGCCATGTAACAGCTCACATTTCATGTGCATAAGTGTAACCCATTTTTCAATTTTTTTTCTATTTTCTTTCAAATTGTGTCTGAGTACAGTGTTATATTCAAAAGATCCAGTGAGATACTGATAGAGGATTGCAGCTGCTGCTTGTGCACTTCTGACATGTTGGTTTTCTTATGCGGCTGGTGTAGACAAGATGTAAGAGGGGGCTTGTTTAAGGCAGGAAAATTAACCAATAAGAAAATGACCAAACCAGTGCTAGATGCAAAAAAATAAAATACTGCATGATGAAAGCCTTAAGACTGAATAGATTTTAGTGATATACAGATGGGTGACAAATGAAAGGAAAAACCAACATAAAGTGTCTTAGGAAGGTGGTAGGCCATCACGTGGAACCAGAACAGCTTCAGTGCACCTTGGCATTGATTCTACAAGTCTCTGAACTCTACTGGAGGGATGAACACCATTCATCCAAAAGATATTCCCTCATTTAGTGTGTTGGTGAGAAAGCACTGTTTAACATGTTGGTCCAAAATCTCCCATAGGTGTCCAATTGGGTTGAGATCTGGTGACTGCGAAGGCCGTTGCATATGATTCACATTATTGTCATACTCATCAAACCATTCAGTTACCCCTTGTGCCCTATAGGTGGAGGCACTGTCATCCTGGAAGAGACCACTCCCATCAGGATAGGAATGTTTCATCATAGGATAAAGGTGATGACAGAACAACTTTGTATTGATTTGCAGTGACCCTTCCCTCTAAGGGGACAAGTGGACCCAAACCATGCCAGCAAAATGCCCCTCACAGCATAACAGAGCCACCGGATCCCCTCACTGTAGGGGTCAAGCATTCAGGCCTGTACTGGTTTTTCCTAATTTGTCACCCATCTATATACATATGTGTATATACATATATATATATATATATATATATATATATATATATATATATATATATATATATGTATATATGTATATGTATATATGTATATATATATATGTGTGTGTGTGTGTGTGTGTATATATGTGTGTGTGTGTGTGTGTGTGTGTGTATAACATTATATATGTGTATGTGTGCAGGCCAAGGCTGCAAGCACAGAGAAAGTTTGCTCAGTCCCATCCCAGCACTCCAGGACCACCAGTGTTGATGACATCAGCACAATGTAACCACACCCATAACATGGCTGTAGTCACCTGTCTGACGAGACATCAACCCAAGACTGAAGACTTCTTGTCTTTTCTCTGTTTGAGAGGTAAGCTAAATGATAGGTAGTGGTCTGAACTGAGCTTGTCACAGGATTGATTGATCAGTGGCAAGAACTCAGCTCCATACCATCATATACTAGAAAATGCATTTCTTACAGAAAATGCATGTGCATGCTGACAGCTGAAATAAATCGCAAAGTACTGCTGAAAATGCTACATACTTGTTCAGCATCCACATCTGTACAACTTTGCTGAAACTTTTTACAGTGTAATATTACATTTAAGAGATGTGGCAGTTAATAAGTTGTATGGTGGCGTTTCACTAATGGCCACAAGATGGGGCTATTGGTGCCATGATTCACTGTGTCGTGCAGATTTTCATAGAGAACTTGTGTACCAAGTGTACCAATATTGCCACCATGTGGTCAGTTATTATGTGTTTTACGATTTGGCTAATAACTCATGAACTGTGAGGCTTATCCAAGCAATATTTACACAGTTTGTTCCTTGGATGATGCCAAGAAGACTGATATAGGCCATGTCCATTTATGCCAAAAAAATATTTTCCACCATTTTGAATTTTTTGTAAATACATTTTTGCTTCTGTTGGCAAATATTTCATCCAATCATAACCAAGTTTGGTACCTATCATATTTAGATGACCTCAAACAAAGCTAATCTGTTCATTTTTTGATGTCACTTATCATTTGTCTGTAATTGGTTACCAAACTTTTGAGGGGTGGCCTGATCCACTTAATGGGCCATAACTCTTCAATACTGAATTGGATTACAACCAATTGTAGGAATCTTGTTCATAAAGCCACACTGCACAAGTGTGTAGCATTTTATACAATTCTGCCCACAGGGGACACTAAAGTAACATCATAAATTTACATTTCTGCAATTCTGTTGTCTATAATTAAATTAAATTTGGTACACAGGTTCTACATGATGATCTGTATGACATACTGAGTCATGGCACCAATAGCCCCACCTTGTGGTCATTAATAAAACACCACCATACTACTTATTAACTCCCATATCTCTTAAATGTAATATTCCATGGTAACCAAACCTTGCAACATTGTATGTATGGGGATGCTGAAGAAGTCTGTAGTATTCTCAGCAATGCTTTGTGATTTATTATAGCTTTCAGCATTCACATGCATTTTCCGCAGGAAATGTATTTCTAGTTATTCCTCTATTTCTTATTCTTCCATATGTTTTTTGCAAGCTATTTACTCCTACATACTTAGAGCTAGATTGTCTGCATTTTCTGAAGAAAATGTGTGTGAGAGCTGGAAGCTGTTAGTTGCTACTGCTGCATCTCCCAGCTGCTGCTGCCATCTGCTTTTACTGGTGCTGCCACTGCAACCTGCTGTGAATGATGAAAACTGAAATACATTGGAAGTTGAAAGATGAAAGAAATTGCTGATGCAATTCTGAAAACGACTGAAAAAACAGCTGATATCAATTGAAATGCATTGCCTTGAAAATTTGACAGCTGAAATTTAAAGCTGGAGCTGGGAACTGACGTGCATTCGCTGAAGAAGCTGAGATTAAAACATGTTGCTGTAACAGCTGTAACAGCTGAAATCAAATGATATACTCTGAAAGCTGGAAGTAGAATATATGTCTTAAAACTGTGAAAGAAGAAATTCTTTGTATTAATATCACCATACAGTGAACACAGGGGCCCTTTATTTTGAAAAGTCTGGTTAATCTTGACTTTCCTGTTATGATAAAGTTACCATATTGGACTTTTACTTTGAAAAACAACCTCACTCAGAGTTGATACAGTTACTGTATGGAGCTTTTATTTTGGAAAACTAGGTCCAGGTCATTTTCCTGTCAACACACAGTGGCATTTGGGGTCTTTATTTTGAAAAACAAGCCTCATCATGAGCTTCCTTTTAAGATACAGTGGCTTTTATTTTGAAAATCAGAAATATCACTGTGTGTGTGTGTGTGTGTGTGTGTATGTTTGTATGTGTGTTGTGTATCAGTAAGTCCCCATAAAGATAGAAAAACCAGTTTATGGGTGTTTGTCAGTTTAAGTCCCCATAAAGCCTTAAAAACAAGTTTGCGTGTGTGTGTAGTTACATACAGTACCTATGCACAAGGAGTAAGATTATCAATGAAAATTTGTCCTGGATTCAGTCAATGAGGATCACCCATTCAAACCATGTCTCACATGAATCATATTGGTTGATCAGCTGAAAACAGTTGTTGGGAGAAAAAAATGAATTAGTTTGAAAGTGAATAGAAAAGTAAAAGTATTAATTTTCTGTTATTTCATGTTCATCTAGAAATAATTATTTGTCTGGAAATTGACACATTTTGACACACATACATATCAAAAGCACTAAGGGTAGTTCCTCTTTCACCTCAGGTTCAGCAGCGTTGCCTAGCAACATGGCCTTCTTAGCGAGTGGACGGGAGAAGGAGTTAGCTGGCACTCAACATCTTACTTCCTGTCTTTCCACCAATCACAGGACTGCAACTGAGGGGAAGAGCATGAGCACATTCAATAGAACAACAGGTACTCCTACTGACCTATCTGTGTGTCTGCTCTTTATGTGTGTTTTTTTCTTTTAAAGTTCTAATGTTTAAGGCTACTTTAATAGAAAGGTAGGTTAATTCATCCAACAACATAAGTTTTTTTCTCTTTGCCTCAATAAATAGTGTTTCTGTCTCCATATCTGCTTACTGTCCTACAGTGCAGCGAGGGTCTAGGTCTCTGAGAGGGAAGCCTGGAGGCTCTGTCTCTGCAGTGGTCAGCTCCTTTGGCTCGCTAACTGCTCGAGCACAGAGGAGGAGGGACAGAGAGAGGAGAGAGGAGGAACAGCAGAGGAGGAGAGAGGGGATGGAGGAGGACAGGAGACAGGGAGCTAAGAGACACCTCCTGAGACCTCGCCAGGTCTCCCTACAGGTCAGGAGGACTAACAAGGTCTGATCATCCTCTCTACATACTTCTCTACCTGCAAGATGCCAGGTTATATCATCAGTATTATTAAGATTTAATTTGACACTGATACACATAGAGTTCAGCTGATTATGGGGTTGCTGTCTTTATCGAGAGGGGCACATAGTTTGTGACATCACAACTAATTTGAAAGCCATGAGCAAGCATGAAACATTTAGTGCAGGTTGGACAATGTACATTCAAGTTACAACAACTTCTTGCTTCATGGTGAAGCACTGAAGTTTGCCACGTTGCCACGGCAATGATGTATAAAGAAAACTCAAGATTTTGAAAACTTTTCACCCAAAAGGTCTTAAGATGACACGGACCAAATTTTAAGTCAGTCGAGTTAAATCTCTAGGAAGAGTTTGTTAAAATACAATACCTGTAAATTGCAAAAACTGCACTAAAATTGCTAAGCAAATTCAAAATCGCTGACTTCCTGTTGGAGTTAGTGTATGGCTCCAAGAGGCTTCTTTGTGCAACTGGACGCATTACATGTACCTACCAAATTTCGTCCATCTATGTCAAATTTAAGGGTGGGTTCTTTTAATTTGAAATTTTGTAGGGGGCACACTCGAGTCATTTTGCCACACCCAAGCCCAAGAGCTGTATCAGACAACTAAATACAACCCTTCTGACAGGTGTGCCAAGTTTCATGAGTTTTCAAGCATCCTTAGCTACTCAAAAACAGCTTCCTGTTTCATGGTGAATAATGCGTCGCCATGGCAACAGCTTTTGATGAAAGGTTGAAGAGGTTAATTATCCCTTTTTATATATTATCAGCCATTTTTGTTTAATTGTGAGTTTTATACTCTTTTATGGTTATTTCTTTTCTATTTTTCAGTTTTTATACAATACTGTGCAAGAGTTTCAGGCACTTTAGCTGTTTAGATTCTTATCCATAATGCAATACCATTACGGGGGCGTCCACACATACAGCCATAATAGAGTCATAAAGAACTATCTTAGGCTACAAGAAGAACAAGGAGTCCTGCAACAGATGGTATGGCCCCCACAGAGCCCTGATCTCAACATCATGGAATACAGTCCAGGATTACATGAAGACACAGCAACAGAGACAGCCTAAATTCACAGAGTAACTGCGACTACTTCTCCAAGATGCTTGGAACAACCTACCTGCCGGGTACCTTGAAAAACTGTGTGCAGCTGTACAGAGGAGAACTGCTGCTGTCATAAAGGCTGAAAAACTGTGTGCAGCTGTACCGAGGAGAACTGTTGCTGTTATAAAGGCAAATTGTGCTCACACCAAATATTGATTTGATTTATGTTTTTTCTGTTCACTGAACTTTGTATGAAGTTGATAAATAAAAACCAATGGTATTATTTTTGAAAGCATCCTAAAACTTTTGCACAGTACTGTATGTCAAGAGCGATACTATGGGTAGAAGGTGTGTGTTGTGTGCGTGTTGGATGTCAGTAGCAAAAAGTGTGCACATTTACAAAAGAGTGTGGTTAAGGTCCAATTTATTCATTCTCCCTCATCCTCCTCCTCCTGACCTAACAGTGCAGGTGAGGGATATGTTAAGGTTCATAAGTAGGGTGGAGCCTGGAGGCCTCATGTTTCTACCTGGGGAGTCTGCAGTGGCTAAGTCATGCCCACTTTTGAGTGATCAAATCAAATCCTTTTTTACTCTGAAATGAATCACATTATAGGAGCTAAAGATGCTCTCTAACTGCCATTTCACTGAGCCTTTAGAGAACAGATAGGTTATCTATTTACAGGATCGTGCTCATAGTTTTCTGCTAATATAATTATTCCCAGGCTTTAAGACGAGCTATCATGATCTTTTTCTGTGTTCCAGGTTGCCATGGTGACCGGACTGTCTGAACATAGAACCTCTTGTGTCATGCCAGTCCCTCCTGTAAAGCCAAGCACAGGGGTTGGCAGCAGACAATCCCCAGGGCCCTGCACAAGACCTAGAGATACCTGTAAACCAAAAGGCCACTCCCAAAGCAGACCCCAGGAAACCAACATCAAACACCTTTCGCGGCATAGCAACCACCAGCTGCCTCGCAATCAGCGCCTTTCTCTGAACCACCAAACAATCTCGAACTATCATAGCAACCCCAAGACCGTCAGTAGTCTTCAGAACTCAGGAAGAAATTCAAGCAGGATTCCATCTCAAATATCATTGACTAATGGCTCAGTTATCAGACAGTTAAATGAGAGCCCTGGGGTTCTGAGGTTGTCCAGAAGGAGGAGAGGCCTCCCACCAGACACCAGCCCTATCCCTCTGAATCTGTGTTCTTTGGACAAAAACTCATTGAAGAAGTGCAGGATGCTGCAGAGCAATGATGGTGACGTCCCAGTGGAAAGTGACCGCCCTGTTGGTGAGACCCCAATGAAGGATGTGAAATGTGATAAAGATGTTAGGGAGGAGTATGTGAACCATATGAGTAAAACCAGTGGTAGCCATGATGGAGAACTTAAACAAGACAGATGTGGTCATAGTGGAGAGAGGAGTCTAGCGAGGTGCAGTTGTGTTACTGAAGACATAGACGAGGTAAATGTTGGAAAGTTAAGTTTGGTGAGCGTCACTGCTCTGGAGCCCTATCAAGACAGGGTCAACTATACCAATGACATCACAAACTATGACCTTAGCCCTGTATGTAAGGCCATATGTAGACATGTGAGAGATAAAAGATTCCAGAGAAATCAGCCAGCTTCATCCACAACCCCCAAGACAATTACCAGGACAACTGTTTCTAGGAGTGTTGCCAGAGCTGCTACTGTTAGGACCACTGTTACTAAAGCTGCTGTCAATTCAGTGACATCTACATATGTACGCAGTAACCCACCAGCCAGTTATTCTGCCAAGCGTACTGCTAAGGGTATTATAAAAGGTACTAGCAAGGACATTTACAAGTGTACTTCACTAGCCAGCAGCTACTCTATTCATAATTCCAGAGGTGCTGCAAAAGACTCTTCCAAGGCTACCGCTGAGGACTCAACTAAGGACAGTAGCTATTTAAGTACTTACAAGGGCTCTACAAAGCGTCTTACCCAGACCAAGTCTACTACCTCAGCCATTAAGACCAGGACCAGCCCTAGAATCCTTCTGAAGCATTAACAAAGATCTGAGCCATGTCTGAAAACATGCACAGATTCATGTTGAAGACAATTGGCAAAATATTTAGAACAACATTGGATACTGTTCATAATGGGCAATGCATGATGATGGTGGTTGGCCCTTGGGTAATGATGTAGTGAGTACGGTGTGTTCTCTACAATTATTGTAGGATATTTTAATTCTATATAAATAAAATTAAAAAAGTAAAAGAAATAATTGGAAGACAGCAGCATAATGGCGGACAAACTATTAAGTGGATATACTGAAGTCACTAATTTTAGATGCTTCCCTGCTGTATCTGGATTTTTGTACCTAAAAATGAACCTACCTACGTAACTATAGTAATTTCATTTGAACAAGAGTAATCTGTTCAAGGTTGTCTAGATTGTTAACACAAAAAAGTAATTTCTCCTCACCAGAATTAAGAAGTTAGTGGTGTGTAAGCACATTGAAAACATCCATCCCTCCCATCCACACACACTTCCCATCCTGTCCTCTGTTAGTGCAGTCTGAACCAATTGTCTCTAAAACCAGCTGCACAGTGGTTAGCCAAACTGTTGTTACAAGGCTGTGTATTATCAGAAGGACCACCCAAACTACTGGTGCAAAGTATACATGAACAAAACTGGTGTTCTTTTTATTTATTAATTTATTTTATTTCCCCCTCCCATTGAAGCCTTTTATGCCCATAGTGTATGTACCATTAACAAGATTTTGTCTATGCTTCACCAGGAGTGCAAAAGAAAAAAAAAAAGGATTTGGAGTGACAAAAAGGAGGGGGCCACATATTGACACAAGACATGCTTATTTTGTAGTCAGTGTGGATTGACAGATTAGTAGAAATAGAAGCATATGTGTTTGGTGAGGGGGATGAATGACAGAGATATAAAGAAACACTTCAGTAAATGCTGGGGATGTGGTTTGGCCTTCACTGTTCATATGATTGACTGTAAAAGACTGTATAAAACCTCACGCTAGATATTGAAGATATTATTGAAATATCAGAAGGCTTTAGAATTACATCAGGTGCTACTGGCTTGCTCATAAGCTGAGTTTAAGAAAGTTGAATAGAAGAGTAGTAAAATGTTATGGCTGTAGTAAATAATGAGTCAGTGCATTCATTAACGTTGCACATTTCACAACAGTAAAACTGCTATTTTTACGTTTTCAAAATACTTACTCTTGTGACACTGAAAATTGAGCTTAAAGTAAGTAATTGATAAATGCATTTGTAAATGAGTTATACTCTCTATTATACTCTGTCCATGCTTGTCCATATGATATCCTTTATTGGTCCAAATGATAATTTATGGCCAAGGTATGTTAAGCTAGGTTATGAATAAAGGCATGAATCACATTCTGCATATTATGACGTGTCTCAGCCATGGAATTTATAAACCATTTACTGACATTATTTATTAATGTTAGTCCATGGTTTATAAAAGAAGTGCAGACGACTGCAGTCAAGATATTTCTTAATGGTTTCACAGCACTGATGCATCAGGTTGGTCTTCCTCAAAGAATAAAACTACTAAAATTATTATGCTATGACCATGTACTCCTTTGTTGTACTTCTAAAACTCTAAATGTTAACACCCAAATGCTGGAAAATGCTTCCTTTTCAGGCAGAACAAAGGTGTTTGCTCTTTGCAAGGGTTTTAGGTTTCAGAAATGTTCCCCTGATAGGCATTTTGAAAGTTATTGTATCTCTTCTTTTTAAGTATTTACTTTGTGAACTGATCATTGACAATTAATTACAGAGCTAGTTATCAAATTAGCACACAGTGCTTATGCTATAAATAGAAAATCAGTTGCACAAACTGGCTTATTGATACAGGATTGAAGATATGACTTCCAGTTTACTGAACGATTCTCTTTAAAAACAATTTTATTAAAAACTTTTTTAAAAACTATTGGTGAAGAGTTCTGTGACAACGGTAGACATAAAACATGAAAGGTGCCTTATACAGAAGACAAGAGCTGTTAGTAGATGAGATGAAAAATCACAAAAATCAAACATATTTGTATGAATTGTATATATGTATATATATACATACACACACACACACACACACACACACACACACACACACACACACACATATATATACACATGTTTTTTGTTTTTTATGTATATGTGTTTCTATGTATATGCATTTAATTACCTAATTGCTCTGTCTTGCTGTGTTTGGTATTGGAGATGCAAGAAAATCAACAAATCAACTCTCTGAAAAAAAGTCACTTCCTGAAACTTGAGTATATATATATATATGTACACACATATACACATGTTTATATATATATATATATGTATATTCTATCAGGATATATATAAACAGCACAAAAAGTAAGGAAATTTGTGTTTGCTAGATTATTTCTTTGTTGTAACAATGTTTCTTGGCAATAAATTTTATACTGTTGGAAAGCCTGTTTATTTCCCTTTTAAATGGTGCCACATTTGTAAGGAACATGCATTTGTGGGATGAGCAGCAGAGCTGAGTATGTGGGTTGCACCCATGAAAAATTTGTGGTCAGTAGGTGTCTGCCCCAAGAATTGACATGACATGTTTGACTGATCTGGATAGGGCCGGTGAGATAGGGCAACTTCAAGTTGGTGTTCCGCAAAACCAAGTTGCGGCATTATTTGGAGTGAGCCCTAATACCATCTCCAAAGTCAAGGCCAAGTTCCATATAACGGGGGATGTCAGAGACAGGCCGCGAAGTGGGCGTCCCAAGAAGACGACACCCCAAGAAGACCCTCACCCTATCAGCACTTAGGTACCGTAGGCTGTCTTCTACAGATTTGCTATCAAGGTTTGCAGGACGATATGGCTGACGGCTTTCTGCCTAGACAATCTGGAACAGACTGCACGCAGCCAATCTCCGTTCTCATAGGGCTGCCAGGAGGACTGCCATGACTTCACCGTCAGGCCCGTTTGTGCTGGTGTTGGCAACATGTGCACTGGAACCTGAACATGTGGAGGAACGTTATGTTCAGCGATGAGTCCAGATTCTGCCTACAGCAGTTAGATCATAGGGTCAAAGTGTGGAGAAGATGTGGAGAACGCTATGCTGATTTCTGCACCGATAGAGTAACATCTTTTGGTGGAGGCAGTGTGATGGTGTGGGGGGGCATCTCCCTCACTGGAAAAACAAGGCTTGTCATCATTGGAGGCAATCTCAAGAGAGAGAGATATATCGAGATGAGATTCTGCAACCAGTAGCAATCCCATATCTCCACAGCCTGGGACGGAACTCTATCCTCCAAGATGACAATGCTCGCCCCCACAGAGCGGGGTTTATCAGAGACTACCTCCAGAATTTGGGAGTGGAGAGGATGGAATGGCTTGCCAGCAGTCCTGACCTCAACCCCATTGAACATTTGTGAGATCAGCTTGGGCGTGCTGTTCGTGCCAGAGTGACCAACACAACCACGTTGGCTGACGTGCGACAAATACTGGTTGAAGAATGGGATGCCATCCCACAGCAGTGTGTGACCAGGCTGGTGACCAGCATGAGGAGGAGGTGCCAGGCTGTTGTGGCTGTGTATGGTTCTTCCACACGCTACTGAGGCTCCTGTTTGTTAAATAAATAGTTTAATTGCCAATATGTCTTGTTTCTTCAAACTTTAATCACCCAATCCACCAAACACCAAACAAGAGCCAATGGCAGAATAAGCTGTTTGGCATTGGCAGAGAAGATTTGGCAAATTTTTCATGGGCGCAATCCACATACTCAGCTCTGCTGCTCATCCCACAAATGCATGTTCCTTACAAATGTTGCACCATTTAAAAGGGAAATAAACAGGCTTTCTAACGGTATAAGATTTATTGCCAAGAAGGGTGACAAATGAAAGAAAAAACCAATATAAAGTGTCTTAGTAAGGTGTTGGGCCACCACGTGCCACCAGAACAAAATCTGAACTCTACTGGAGGGATGAACACAATTCTTCCAAACGATATTCCCTCATTAGGTGTTTTGATGATGGTGGTGGAGAGTGCTGTCTAACACGTCAGTCCAAAATCTCCCATAGGTTTGAGTTGAGATCTGGTGACTATGAAGGCCATAGCATATGATTCACATCATTTTCATACTCATCAAACCATTCAGTGACCCCTCGTGCCTCGTGCCCATGGATGTGGGCATTGTCATCCTGGAAGAGACCACTCCCATAAGGATAGAAATGTTTTATCATAGGATAAAGGTGATCATTCCGGACAACTTTGTATTGATTTGTGGTGACCCTTCCCTCTAAGACAAGTGGACCCAAACCATGCCAGCAAAATGCCCTCAGCAGCATAATAGAGCCACCGGACCTTCACTGTAGGGGTTGAGCATTTAGACCTGTACCAGTTTTTCCTTTAATTTGTCACCCGTCTGTATATACAGCATTCACACATAAGGGCTGCAACTAGGGATTATTTGCATTTTTGATAAATCAACAGATTTTTTGATAAATCTGCTGATTGATAAATCTGCTGATTATTCTTTTGATTAATCAAGCATGTCTACAAAGTGTCAGAAAATAGTGAATAATGCCTGTTAAGGTTTCCCTCAGCTCATGGTGATCTAGTTTGATATTTATTTTATTCAACCAATAGTTCAAAACCTAAACATGTTCAGAGAAAGAGAAGCATCAAAATCTTACAATTGCAAATGGGATGCTGGAACAAGTGAATGTTTAGTATTTTGCTTGAAAAATGACTTAAACAGATAATTGATTATTAAAATAGTTGATAACTTTTGTGTTGGTCGATTAATCACTGCAATGTGAATATACCTACACATACAAATCCATGCACACATTTGCATAGATATTTATTTGTGTGTATGTGTTGAAAAAATGGGATTATAGTGTTAGGGTAAATCTGTGTAGCATCAGTCCAGACCAATCTTCAAACTGAAGAAAGTTGAAAATGTGGTCTGGGACAATGTTATTTGTTTTGAAGATAGCAATTTTCTTCATTGACATGTGCTCTGGAAGAAAGTTAATCTAATGATTGCTGTTAAGTGATCAACATTCCACAATATATTTTATTATTTGGGTGGAATGTTTGCTTGTGTAATATTTCCAAGCAAATAGAGGTGTGGGGATGCTGGGATCTGCAGTTCATGATGGAGGAACTGCATCTTCTATCTTGTGTGAGTGGAGCCACACATACAAATGAACTTCTGCCTTTCTTCTTTAACATTTATTGTAACACTTTTATTACTGTAGCATATGTGTTCGCTAAATGCCCTTTGATGGATAATCATTGAGTGGATATCAGCTACAGCTTACAGTGTTTCATCAGGGACAAAAAGTGAGTGGTTTAAATTTCATTTGAAAAACATGAACATTTGTGTTGAAGAGGTGGAGTCCCAATTTTTTTAGTATGTCACACTAGTCATTTAGCTGTCTTGAAAATGTGCAATATATTTGTGCTTCTTACAGATACTGACATTTCATGTAGACAGAATCTCCAGTTTTTCATCTATTGTCTCCACAGCTCTGGATCTGGCTGATGTTATCAGTAGAAGAGTTCTCCAACTGAGAAACAAATTTACGTGTTAACTCATTGTGTTAAGTGAAGTGTTATAAAAGTTGGTGTTAATCATTTAAAAGTTAAGAATACGGCCTACAACTGTTTTGTTATATCTCTGTCATTATGTACTCATGACTCAAATTCTTTCAGCTCAAAGATGTGGTGATTTAACACATGTATTCTCACATTTTTTAATCAAGAGACATGTTTGTGCAGTGGCATCTAAGGTAACTGTAAAAAGTGTCTAAACGTGAACAATTTGAATTTTCAATGAATGATCACTTTGTAAATTTATTTGCCATCTGCATTTACCCAACTTAAAATGACGCATTGCACCATATGCTGAGCAAAGAAAAAAAATGCTTCCCCCTTTTGTTTCCCTTCAAATGCTTTAAGGTTATTAAGTGTCCTATTTACTACAAATCACATGCTTAACTCACAGTTAAGTATTTTGCAAACCTATTTTGTTTTAGATTTTTTTATGTATTTTTCCAGGCATACATTGGTATCCATTAATTTCTTAACAATATAATCATGTTAACAAACTTTTCAACCTTGCTTGAGTTGTGTAAATGTCTCAGTTTGAACATCAAGACTGCATTCATTTTTGTCCAAACTGTTGAAGTGGTGTGGTCCTATGTGGTCCTGGTAAAATAACCTTTTCCCACTTTCTGACAGTGACATAATACACTGTATATCCTGTATCAACTTGTTTTAGCTCTTCATTGAGGCTGGTGTTTGATGTTTACATTGATGCTGTGTTTGAAATAAACTGATTTATTTAACTCATTCACCATTCACTACATAATAAACGCTCTTATTCTTTAGAGAGCAGTAAAAAGAGATTTCACACACTTAAGAGGTACATAATAATTGTCATCATTATACTGTCCTTAAGGTATAGCAACCAAAAGTAGACAGCTAGCCAAACTCCATTCAGAAAAGACATGAGAGTCAGGATGTAGCCTTCAAGCTCCAAATACTTATATACTACAGACTCAGGTGCATGAAGATGTGAAAAGGGAGTGAAATTGAAAGAAATTGACAGAATACAGCATAATTACTGGAATGTTTGCGGTACAGAGCAGAGGTAAGTAAGTGAACAAGCACGGTCAGCTTTGTACTAAATCTTATGTAATGATAATCAATAAAAGTCTCGAAACCAAATGAATACTAATAAAATAGCTACATAAACACAGCTCTAGTGAGGATGACGGCTAAATGCTTAATATCAATAGCTAATCACTGAAAAAACCAACATGTCTGAGTCAAACGTTAACCTAGAAACAATACTTCAAAAGTTACTTTTATGTACAACTTTCACAAAAGTTTAATTAATACATGTTGTTGAACTACTTATTGATACATTCCAACTTATAGGCAATGCTTTCTATGGCACAACAACAGGATGGCAGCAGATGAACTTCCCCTGCTTTGGTTGGGCTGAAATCCAAGGGTGCGTTTCAATACACTAATTCTATGCTTCCTCGCTTCCTCTCTCCTCCCTGACCTCGAAACCAATCTCCCTCTGCCATCATGGAGGATCTTCCAATCCCTTAAATGCGACTGGAGGAGACAAGGAGTGAGGAGAAAGGACGCTCCTGAAGGAGCTTAGAGCAAGGAAACACAGGTGTATTTTAAGTGGAATTGTTTTAACGGATGGCAACACCCCTTTGATCCTTTCTCTTGTACATGTGCTTTCTCTTCCTACTTCCTGTTTACAAAGGAGGTTGTCCTAAAAGGCTGTACAGTTAAACAAAATGCTGTAGAGAGCCCCAGAAGGGCCTGAAGGGCGGAATACTCACTACAAATATTTCTTCACACCTTGGCCTCCTCCCCTGGCAACAGGAGCATAACCCTTGAGACGGATTTCAGGAATGTCTTTGGAATACCATGATTAGTAGTCTTGAGCTCCACTTTGTGCACCTT
Source organism: Thunnus maccoyii (assembly GCF_910596095.1). Classification (NCBI taxonomy): domain Eukaryota; kingdom Metazoa; phylum Chordata; class Actinopteri; order Scombriformes; family Scombridae; genus Thunnus; species Thunnus maccoyii. The sequence continues at coordinate 34,853,608 of NC_056542.1, forward strand.
TCCATCAGCCCTAGGGAAAACTGAGGTGACCGATGCCATAGGCCACATGTTGCGTGCTACTTGATCGTCCTTCAGTACAATGTCAACTACTTTCAAGTCATGGCAAACCACAGTCCACTTTAACTGATTCTGTAGGGTTGGGAGGTACTCTCGTCTCCCGTGTGTCCAAAACCTGTCGGTGAGGGTCTGCACTTGTCTCCACTGGCTCCGGAGTAGGTCTGCATCCATGAAGTTACCTGATGGAGGGAGTACACCAACCATCTGGATGAGCAGCATCACAGGAGAGAGGATGAATGGTGAGTCAGGATCTGTTGAGACTGGGATAAGAGGTCTGGCATTTATAATGGCCAAGACCTCTGCCATAAGCATGCACAGTACCTCATGGGAAGGTGAGTTTTCTCCTGTAGCTGCACACAGTCAAGGATCCCCCGAGCCACCATGATCATCCTTTCCCAGGAACCCCTTCATATGAGAGGAATAGGGAGGGTCCCAAGTGCAGTATTGTTAGCTCAGATACTTCTGGACACTTGGGTCTGGTTTCACTTTTTTCATCTCCTTCGAGGCTCCAATAAAGTTTGTTTGGCAATCCAAACTGAGATGTTTTGCGGGTCTCCAGATGGCGAAAAAACATTTTAGCATGTTTATACAGGTTGAGACATCCATTGATTTAATTATTTCTATGTCCACAGCTCTCTGGCTCACAAAAGTGAATAGGACTGCCCAGCGCTTACTGAAGGCTTGACTTCCTCTTGTATGTCTGGCAGTAACCGTCCATGGGCCAAACACATCTAATTCCATGTGTGTGAAGGGAGGATCCATGCTTAGTTGCTCAGTAGGCAGGTCAGTCATCTTTTGTTCCTCCATTTTGCCACGTAGCTTTTGGCAAGTGACACAGGTATGTGGAACGGAACTGGCGAGCCTCTTACCACCAATAAGCTATACACCTGCTTCTCTGAGGGCCCTCTCAGTGAAGTGAAGGCCTTGGTGTTTCACCTGTTTGTGGTGATGACCAACCAGCAGTGTGGAGACATGACGGTGTCTAGGTAAGATGATGGGATTCTTCTTGCCACTATCCAGCTATGCATTCTTGAGTTGACCTCCGATTTTCATGACATTTTCATCCAGGATGAGATTGAGCTTGGAAAGAAAGCTGCTTTTAGAAATGGTTGTCCCGTTGGCGAGTGCAGTGATTTTGTCTGGGAAAGCTTCTACATGAACTGACTTGACGATGACCTACAATGCTTGACTCAGTTCATCTGGAGTGCAGATCCTGCTACATCAATGCAACAACTGGGCTGGTTGGTGGTCTTGTAAGAGCGGGCCATGAGGATCAGGAGGGCCACTACTCTGACCAGTGAGTTGTAGGGGGAGAAATGCTTAAAGCAATCAGCGATGAGGTTTCCAGCATGAATGTGGGTGGTGAAGCTTGCCAACTGTGGACATACAGACGGGTGACAAATTAAAGGAGAAAACGGTACAGGTCTGAATGCTTGACCCCTACAGTGAGGGGATCCGGTTGCTCTCTTATACTGTGGGAGGTATTTTGCTGGCATGGGGTTGGTCCACTTATCCCCTTAGAGGGATGGGTCGCTGCAAATCAATACAAAGTTGTTCTGAGTGATCACCTTTATCCTATGATGAAACATTTCTATCCTGGCAGGAGTAGTCTCTTCCAGGATGACAATGCCCCTATCCATAAGGCACCAGGGGTCACTGAACGCTTTGATAAGTATGAAAATGATGTGAATCACATGCTTTGTCCTTTGCAGTCACCTTGAAAACCTGTGGGAGATTTTGGCCCTACACATTAGGCAACACTCTCCACCACCACCATCAAAACATCAAATGAGGGAATATCTTTTGGAAAAATGGTGTTCATCCCTCCAGTAAAGTTCCATAGACTGTTTTTTAAATTTGTCACCTGTCTGTATCTCCTACATGCAATGTCTAATATTCATAAAAATGTATATCTATGCCAGTTGCTTTCTGGTAAATGTATTGCTACATTAATTTTCACTTATGTAGTATTGTCTATTGTCAACAGGAAGTGCAGCCTAAATGACACATAGTTCATCAAATATATACACAATTTCCAATATGTTATGTCCAGCACTAGGCACTGCACACAGGAAATAATATTTTACCCGTGCACACAGTGTCTGATAATCCTGACACTTGAGAGCCATGTCAACAGACTTCCAGTAGCAATACCATGGCTGCGGCTCCCTCTGGCACGCACAAGGTGCGAGGGCCCATTCACCGCTGATTAATTATTATTATTATTCTAGTACAATGTTGCATTTTTTAGGTGCTTAGGATGCTTGAAAACTCACAAAAATTGGCACACATGTCAGAACTGGCAAAAATTGCAAAGTTCTGCAGTGACTGGGCTCAAGTGTGGCCAGCAGGCTCCATAGCACCCCCAAATGCATGAATATGTTGTAATAAAGTTGCTTGGATGTTCACAAAATTCAGTGGGTACATTGCATTCATCATTCTCAACATAAAACATATTTTTTGAATTTTTCTCACTGGACAATAAGTCAGCCATTTTGAATTTCATGTGTCAATTTTTATTTTATGAACACACATTTGAGGCCTCTAGGATACACTAAAAGTTACAAAACTTTCCACTTGTGTTTGAACTAGTGAGTATTTCCATTAGTATCGCAACTAGGTTTGGGTATGGCTTGTTGGCTCTATATAGCCCCCTAATTACTTTTAGCATTTTTGAGGTGCTAGGGGTGCTCGAAAACTCATGAAACTTTGCACATGCATCAGAAGTGGTGTAACTTGATATCTGATGTGAGTCTTGGGTTTGGGTTTGGAAAAATGGCTCATGAGTGCTCCCTAGAAAAATTCAAAGTCATAGCCCCCACCTTTAAATTTGACATGGATATATGAAATTCTGTAGTCAGATGTACCATCCAGACTTTAAAAAAGCCTCCTGGAGCCATACTCTAAATCCAACAGGAAGTCAGCCATTTTGAATCTACTTTGCATTTATTTCGCGAAATTAAGCTACTGACAGGCGTTGTATTTTAATGAACTCTTCCTACAGATTTAACCAGAGCGATTTCAAATTTGGTAGGTTACATCTAAAGACCTTTGCAATACCAAATTGTGAAGTTTTTTAGTTTTCATGGAACGCCATTGGCGTGGTGTGCCAGACAATTTTGCCTAAAACATGTTCGGGGAATTAAATTAAATAATTAAATAATTATGTTGTAACTTGGCTTTACATTGTCCGATTTGCCCCAAATTTCTCATGTTTCATAACAGTCCAGGCGTAAACACACCTACATGTCAATATTGAGCCACCTACTGACAACAGAGAATCAGCCTTATGTGACAAACATCATCCCATTTACATGAATTTTACATGGAGTGGTCTACACATGATATACAGCAAAATGACGTATATTTAGTGGATGTTCTCTAGTGCCACATAGTGGACACAGGAAGTGAAAGTTATCTCCTATGTGCAATGTCCAATATTCATGAAAATGTATATCCATGTCAGTTGCCCTTTGGTAAAAGTATTGCTGCATTAATATTTCACTTATGTAGTATTGCGGACATGCAAGAGGATATGAGGCCTAAATGACACACAGTTCATCAAAAGTATACACATTTTCTAATAAGTCATATTTAGCACAGTTTATTGCACACCAGAAATATTTTGCCCATTCACACAGTGTCCGTTAATCCTGACAATTCAGAGCCGTGTCAACACACCTTCAATAGTGATACCACAGCTTCTGCTCCCTCCGACGCGTGAGGTGCGAGGACCCATTCATTGCTGCTTGCAGCTTTAATTACAATTGTTTTTGTTCATAGCCAACGATAATGCTGTGTAGGTTCATTACCTTAACGGACAGGTCTCTCTGTAACCACTGATATTTTTTGGTTTTTTTCAGTAACTGGATTGAAATTCAATTCACACATTTCTTTGTTATTAGATATATTTATGCTAAAATAAGTGACCTCTTTTAATATGAATATTGAAGATTGAGTTTGCTCTCACTGATAGTTGCATACAGTGTTGTCCTAAGTGATATTTGAACACTAATTAGAAATATAATGTTTAGCTAGACAATTAATTTCTTGACCTTGATTGTGTAAAATCATGAGTGAATGAAATTAAATAACATGAATTCACAATTGATTTTATGATGTCTGGGCTCTTTGGGACAATATTCAATAATAAAATTCAGTCATTGATATTTAATGTATTCAGTCTGAGTAACTCAAAAGCAGAGATGTGTTGCTTAATATTAAAGGACATACAGACGGGTGACAAATTAAAGGAAAAACTAACATAAAGTGTCTTAGTGAGGCATTAGGTCACCATGTGCCGCCAAAACAGCTTCAATGCACCTCGGCAATGATTCTACAAATCTCTGGAACTTGATTAGAGGGATGAACATCTTTCTTCCAACAGATATTTCCTCATTTGGTGTTTTGATGATGGTGATGGAAAGTGCTGTCTAACATGTCAGTCCAAAATCTCTCACAAGTGTTCAACTGAGTTGAGATCTGGTGACAGCAAAGGCCATAGTATATGATTCACATCATTTTCATACTCATCAAAGAGTTCTGTGATCCCTCGTGCCCTAAGGATAGGGGCATTGTTTTCCTGGAAGAGACCACTCCTATCAGGATAGAAATGTTTCATCATAGGATAAAGGTGATCACTCAGAATAACTTTGTACTCATTTGCAGTGACCTTTTCCTCAGTGGACCCAACCCATGCCAGCAAAATACCCCCCACAGTATAACAGGGACACGGGATCCCCTCACCGTAGGGGTCAAGCATTCATTGTCCAGTGTTTCCCCGCCCTTGTCGCTACGTAAGAGGCGGTACGCCGGCACAGCCAAATGGAGCGCATCTTATTTTCATAACCCTTCCCACGCCATTTCCTGTACCCACCCCGACTAAAGTGTAGTCGGAGCAGATGTAGCTAGTTGGGCAGCATATCGCTGTAAAACACTCTGACGTAGACATCCAGTTAAAGTTGGTGTTTTAAACGAGGAAGATCAGATCGGAAAACTAAGACTGAGAAGAATCATGTTTGAAAACTTCAGAGAAAGACTTCACATGGTCCAGCAGGATTTCACAACGGGGTTGGTCTGCTTTCTGACATTATCTCTGCTTCAGCTTGCTCTCTGTGACAACCCTCCCACCTTAGACATCTTTGTATGACTAAATTAGATGTGTGCATTACTCCTTGGTATGTAACATAACATGTAGACTTAATTATGACACTGTTATGATCTGATTAGCAGCTGTAGTGGCTAATTGCTAACTAACGTCACGCACCCTCATTCGGTTTAGTTCTGTCTTTGTAGTCAGCTGATACTTCTGTCGCACAACTAGTCACCTAAAACAAGTAGTTAATTATATTTATTGTCATTTTTAAAAAAGTCAACATTAGACTGCGTTAAGTTTCGGTTTGTTATCTTCCTAGTGTTTATTAGCTTGGTCGGCCGTAGCTGTTCCTACTTTTTGCTTTCAGCTGACGATCATGTGATCTGTGAACCTATCGTTAAATACATATCCGTTGTGCACTAAAAGCATCAATAATGACAAATGATAATTAAAGACAAATTTAACTATCGAATGCAAAAAAAGCATGTTTCTTTGTCAGCAATGTGGTGTCTAAAAGCCTCCTATCTACAATGTACCGACAGAGTTCACACAGAGGGCCTTTTTAAAATCTGCTCTATCACTTATATACATTTATTAATCAAATTCACCCGAGATATCTGTAGGTCACAGCCACAATCTAGCAGACAAAAATATTGTTGTTCTATCTAATCCAGGCACTGTGTGGAAACAAAGGCACGTATCAGCCACTCAGCAGATGTTCATTACTAATGATTTAACGACGACGTCGTCTGTACAAAAGTTTTAGGCACTTAAGATGTTTAGATTCTTCTCCCTGCTGGCATTGCATTAGGGATGCGTCTGCATTCTGCAGCATGACGTCAACCCCAAACATACAGTCAGAGTCATAATGAACTATCTTAAGCAACAAAAAGAAAAAGGAGTCCCGCAACAGATGGACACAGCGTCTCTCCTGTCAGCTACAAGTAGCAAAACGGTCGCTCTGCGTTGCGCTGTTGTCCGTGTCCATTATCTCTCTCTGTTTCCATCAGTTATGTATTTAGATCATTTAGAGACAAGACTGTAAAAGTTTATAGCCTGTAGCACTGTCACCCTGCGTTACTCTGTTTATAATGACGTTCTCAAAAAAAAAAGACAGTGATTCGACTGACAAAATGTGAGTCAACTCAGGGGCTTTCCGACCGATGCATTGATTCAGCAACTTTCAAGGGACAGCCTTAGTTTTAACTTTGTGTGTAAAGGCCTTCATACTGCTATGCATGTGTTCCCCCTCCTTGCTGAACTGACAACTTCTCTTTGTCTGTCTCTTTCCCTCTCTCTCTTCCCTCCCTCCCCACCTCCAGCTTTAAGACCCTTGGAGACAAATCAAAAGACACCAAAATCAGGAGGAAGCCCAGGTGAGCAGAATACTGCCCTGTATCATTTCTAATGGAAATAGGTGGTATTACAGTATTAAAGTTACTGGCTTGTTTAAATTGCCATTCACTCCTCAAAATTTCTAACTATTTTAAAAACAGCAAAATAAAAGTTAAACAATGTTTAAACATTAAAATCTCATCTGAACTCCATCTGAGTTTGTTGTTGCTGTCCAGGTTTGACGAAAGCCTTCCTCATTTCAACGCTGGACTGGAAATCCTTAGCAGGTCTCTGCACACACACATACATGCACACCAGGGGGGGTAAGAGGAGTCGTCAAAATGTAGCATGCACGCATATATACTAAAAGTACTTATTCGTCTGCCTCTATCTTTTTTCATCGAATCACGCACATGCATGTGATTCTTTGAACCTATAACACACATGACGAGCATGTACACACATATATTTCCTATCAGGAGGTTGGTCTGTATTCCACATGAGGTTTTTATTAATTTATCCAAAAAGATGTTTGAGTTCAGATCAAATCTTTCACAAAAACTGTCGATACAACAGCATGTCTGCACTGTGATGAATAGACTACAGTAACATCAAAAACATACTGATACATTAAACATAAAAACATCTGGTGCATAGATTACTAAGTTTATCATTTTAACCTCTGTATAATATTCCTATCATATCCATACTGAGACTTTGAACATAGAGGGTTCAGTCACCTAACGTCAATGATATTTATAAAATATTCCTAAAGTTATTGATGATATTTTATATGTTCATACATACATTTATTGTAGCTACTCACAGCAAGTTAGTGATATTTTCTCAGTATAATATTAGCCATAGACCTACATAGCGACTGTCAGTCTGTGCCTCCTGTCTCTCACATCCACCTATAGGATCCATATAGCCAGATTATCAAAGATTCCCCTAAAATCTGATGACATCATAATAAGGCCACCTTCCTATCAAGAGCAGGCAGCTGTGGGCTAGAAAAATTACTCAGACAACCTTTAGAGATGGTTTGAATATTATTAAGCTTGGAAAAGGGGAAAGATTATGTATTTTTTCTTTTCAATATTGTGATTTTTTTTAAAAAAAAAATGTTATGCAGAACAGGGAGGGACCTTTTTCTCATTCCAGATTAATATTTTTATTTCATTCAATAGTTGGTTAAAAGGATGGCTTTTGTGTGCTATTATGGTGTTCTGTGGCCACATGCAGAAGACAATCCTATCTCTGTAGCAGGGCTTTATTTTCCCTTCCATATCAGTAGGACCAATGTGCCCTGTTAGAGAAACAGAATATATGTGGATTGTTATTACTGTTAATTATAATTATTTTAAGGCTGTATTGAGACGGAATTAGGCGGTGCAGCGAAAATGCCAGTCCTCCCATTTATTTAAATGGGGATAGTGTCTTTTGACTGCAGCTGGAAAGTTGAGACAGAGTCAACTTTTGGAGAAACGCCACTCAATGTCACTGTGGTTGAAAGCTGTGGTGGCCAAAGATCAGACTGATCAGAGCTGTAAAACCCTTCCTTGTAAAACGTTACCAGGAGGAGGGGAGGACATTTCTCTTTGTGTGATAATATTAGACTTTGCTGTTGGTTTTCTGACTCATTTTAAAAAAGATTAGAGAAAAAGAGAGCGAGAGAGCAGCTGTGGTTGAGCAAGCCGGAGAGTGAATGAAGAGACGGAGCAGTGGTAGCGAGAAAGCCGGCCTAAGAGTCACCATTGTTAATATTTGGTATTGGGTAATTGTATGAATTTCAGTTACATAAGCATTTATTTTCATTTTCTACCAATCTTACAGGCACGGCAATATACAGACATCTTCATACAGGCCATACACAAACATACAACTAAGGATTACACAGAACTTTATTTTATTTACTGACTTGTTTGCATACTTATTTATCTATCTTCTGTTATGTATTATTAATCTCTTCACCCCATCTATAACCAAGGATTTCCCTGAATGATGGGAACACCTCAGACTGGGCCTTGGTGGCTAAGTGGGGCTTGGGGGACCGGACTAGTTAATTCAATTCAGTTTTATTTATATAGCACCAAATCACAACAAAAGTAATCTCAGAGCACTTTGCACATAGAGCAATTCCCCCATGAGCAAGCACTTGGCAACAGGAAAGGAAGGAAAAAAAATGTGTGTGTGTGTGTGTGTGTATATATATATATATATATATATATATATATATATATATATATATATATATAAAGAACATATTCTTTCTGTTCTTTTTTTTTGAAAAGAACACTTTTCAAAAAAAACTTGGTAGGCATTGGCCCAAGAGCACATGTTGCAGAGCTTAACGGTTGTACTACTTCTTGCAGTTCAAAACTTTGAACAAGGGTGAAGTTGGAGAAAGTGTTGGCAGTATGGCACTGAGTGTAATAAGAGCAGTCACTCACACTAGCAGAGGAAGCCACAATATTGTTCCTACTATTGGTAATCCTGAATTTAAAGTATGAGGCAAATTCATTGCATTTTTCTGAAGAGTGGAGCTCAGCGGGTATGGGTCTGAAGGGACTGACCAATTTATCAATTGTACGGAACAGAAACTTAGAATTATTAAAATTTTCAGTAATAATTTAAGAAAAGTAATGTTGTCTTGATTTTTTTTATTTGATTGTTATATTTACTGAGCAAGACCTTATAAATAATATAATGGACCTACAATTTGGTCTTATGCCACTTGTGCTCAGATTTGTGGCAGATTCTTTTTAGTGCCTTCACTCTTTCCACATTCCTCCAAGGTGCTTTTAATTTACCAGAAATTATCTTAATTTTTAAAGGTGCTATATCATCTAAAATTTGTGTCACTGAAAGGTTAAAATTATTGACTAAATTGTTACACAAAGACAATGAAGACAAATTAAAATCAGAATGTGACCAGGCAATCCTAGCAGAGTTAGGCCCTGATTACACTTACACCGGCATTAACATGTCTTGGGTGATCCGATCACAATTGGACAGCTCTAAGTACGTCTGTTCACACCTGGTATTAACATGTGTCTCCACATGTGTCTTGAGTGACCACATATGATCAGAGCTCACTTCCCCACTCTGTATGCAAATAAACACACACCATTTCTGGTGTCCATGTACCCTCCTTCCAAAGCTGTGTTCAACTTGTTTGATAACAGGATAAACAAATATACAATGCATTTTGTGCCCCCTCATGAAAATCCATGCCATCCTATTGATTTGCTCTAATGCCCATCTGAAAATATATATCAAATATAGAGATAAATGCAGCAATCTCCCTGCAGCTGCGTCTCTCCATTGAGAGACGCTGTGCGCATTTACATATGAGGCACAGCAGCCTAACTTCATTGATTATTTAAATCACTGACACGCCGACAGGATCGGTCAGGATCTAATGTTAGTTAATGTTCTGTGTTCTTCTACATATCCAATAGGTCAGCTATTACACACACACAGTCTAGGTTCATACTATTTGGAGTAAAGTGGCTGTCCTCCTGATAAATCCTGAGCTCCATTATGTCGAGCAGTGCAGCAAAACTAAAAACTGTAGTTATCAACTTGACAGGACAGAGGAAACTATCCAGCAACATCTAGCTTCTGAAATATTTTTTAGACAGACAAGTGAAAAACAAGTTATTTCTGTTTTTTTTTTGTTTTGTTTTGGTTTTTTTTTTTTTTTTTTTAATTTCTATTCTGACTGTCGATTTGGTGAGGAAAACGGGTTAGGTGAATGGGGAAAACAGGAAAAAAAATGGGAGGTGGATTACGTTCTTTTAATTCACATAAAAGACGGAAAACAAAATAATGCATTTCTTTATCCTGTTATCAAAAGATTTGAACACAGGAGGCTAAATGCCACCACTAAGTGAATGTGGCCACATGTGGCCCTGACTGCCTCTAAATGTCGTCTGAGTGATCGTATCTCAATGTGTCCTCAATGCGTCTTGGGTGCATTCACACCTGTACTTAGAGCTGTCCACTTGTAATCGGTTTTTCAGAGACTGAGTTTCAGAGTCAGAGCACACAGTGGCATGACCTACACTGTTAGACCTGGATGTAATAGTGGGAGACACACAGGTCTGGATTGGGTCTTTCCGTGGTGCATATCAGAATGAACAAAAAAGAAAATAAAAATAAAAGCTATAAGCTGGATGAAGTTAGCACTCAACTGCTTTGTTCCCTTTCTATTTGGGTGCACACCATCTGCTCTGTACGGGCTTGAATTAGTCCAAAAGTAGGCTAATTGAAGTTGGAGACTAAGTCATATCCTGCAGCAGAACAGAAGTCTTTTTAGCCAGTGGTGGAGACTGAAGAGTAGACTAAAACATTCAGTTTCTGGAGAGAGTTGGAATGGGGCCAGATATAATACATCTTCCCAGACTCTCAATTGTATAGCACAGGGACTCCAGGTCTGCATGTAATTTGCTGGAATTCTTAACCATTACGTTATTTGCTCCCACGTGCGTTAAAACAAAATTTAAAGTGGGATGCAGGTCGATGAAAGTTGGAATGAGTTCAATTAGGTCGACTACCTTGCCACCGGAGAGACAATATGTGATTGCATCAAAAAATGTCTAACAATAGAACCTACTATCACAATTTCCAGATTGCTGCTTACCATACAGTTGTTGTAGGTGGCAAGTTTGGGTGAAAGGTGGCGCATGGTGCTAACCAGGCTAGCTGGATTAGTATCAATGTTGGTCATGTTCAGCGGGTCCAGTGGCGCAGCCCTCTAGCTGAAGGGAGGCTGGAGAACAGCCAAAGCAACTGGAGCTCTGGGTGTTGCAGCAGGAGCTCTACTGCTGCCCTCCAGTGATGAAATACACAGTTGAGGGCGTTTGTCAGAAGGAGAGAAGGTTCTTGAGCTGGAGTTGCTGCGCAGAGATCTGCACCTTTTGGAAATACTGTAATCAGTGAACAGTTTGGAGTGCTCATATCTAAACTGACTTTACAAGGTGTGACACAACTAAGGATAAAATAAAAACAATACAATATTGACTCCCGTGTAAATTAAAACAATGATAAAATTAATCGCACAAAGTAATTAATCAATGTTATGTGTATAAATGCGCAGATCTCTGTATAAACACACAAATTAAAATCACAGAATCAGTGCAGCTGGTTATCAACCCAAACAAAAGATTCCATCTCTCACCTTAAATTTCATCTTCACCTCATGACATCATCCTCAGATCGCTTTAGAAAAATGTGTATGCCTGGTCTGAAGAATGTGTGAGGTGCACACATTCTCACCACACAGTCTCTTTATAAATACCAGTTTATGTGCAGGAAATGGCGAATGCATGGTTTTTGTGCATACACATCATTTATGCATCTGGTCCCAGGATCTAAAAATGTAGTGTAAAATTGTTGCTTAAAAATGGAATAAAAATATCAATTTCTGACAGAGTTTCTGACAGACAAACACAACACCAGTGCATGCTGGTTCAGTAGTATTGATAAAATCCTAAGGATACCCATCCCTACCCTACAGCACTAGTAATTTCGGTGGGCCTTCAACCCCCACTGAAAAAAATCCAAGGGGAAGCACTGTATTATACAGAGGTTAAAATGATAAACTAATATATATAGAAAAATGGTCCAGATGTTTTTATATTTAATGTATCAGTATGTTTTTAATATTTTAATGTAACTATAGTGTACTCATCACAGAGCAGACATGCTGATCTATTGACAGTCTTTGTGACAGAGATTTGATCTAAAATCAAACATCTTTTTGATTAAATTAATAAATAAACACTTGTGCAGGAAACAGACCACCAACCTCCTGATCAGAAATATTCACTCACACACACACACACACACACACACACACACACACACACACACACACACACACACACACACACACACACACAGACACACACACACACACACACACACACACACAGACTGTTTCAAGATGGTTTTGATGTATATGGTGAGTGTATGTTTATGTATATGTACATGTGTTTCTGTAGGTATGAGGAGAGTTGGTTTCTGCTTCATAAAAGAACTAAAGACTATGCTCAGGCTGCAGAGGTAGGATCAGTACTTCTCTATTCTGCTCTGCAACATCACTGTCTGAGATACTGTTAATGATTCTCAACATACAAGTGTCTTCGATATGATAATGGATATCAGATGTGGATGTTTTCTGCAAATACATCAAACCTACAACTCATTGTGGGAGAATGTCCACAGAGCACTGTCAGATACCAGTTTTGGCTTTCCATAGGCTCAGTGAAGTGATGGAGACATTTTTGTTTTATACTCAAACTTCATATTTTATAGAAACACAACTCCACACAAAAATTTTCATAAAATGAGCTAGAGCTGAAATGATTGATTAATTAATTGGACAATCTACAGAAATGTTATAGTCAACAATTTTAATAATTAATCACTCAAGGAATAATCAAACAAAATTGCCCACTATTCTCTGGTTATTGAGGATCTTCTGCTTTTCTCTGTTTTGTATCATTGTAAATTGAATATTTTGGGCTTTGGACTGTTGGTAGGACAAAATCAGATGTCAACCTGGACTCTGAGAAAATTCCGATGGGCAATTTAAAATATTTTCAATATTTTATATACCAAATGATTAACTGAGAAAGTAAGCAGCAGATTAATTTATGGAGAAAATAATCATTAGTTACAGTCCTCAAAACAAGCAAAAGATTTCAAAAACTGTGTCGTCCACATCGTCATATCATGTGAAATATAGTCCAAACTGTAAGTATTTGGACAGTTAGAAATTTGTTCCTCTGGCTTTGTGCTTCAGCACATTCAATGTAAATAAAATTAAAGCTGCAAGCAGTGTTGAACGGGCCTTCGCGCCCTTGTGCACATCAGGCTGCGGCACAATCGAAGGGCTTCTGTGACGGGCATGTAGATGTCTTCAGACCCGGGCTGTTTTCAGACAGTGCAAGAAGGAGATAAACACTTTTTGCCCACTGTTGGGGCTGCTTTACTGAAATTTCATGGGGGGCGCTATTTAGCCAGTTTGCATCAGTTTGCCGGGAGTCTTATCAAACATGTAAAGTTTGGTGCAGACTGGAGCATTTACAATAAAGTTATAGCAACTTCCTCTGTCATGGCGAAACATCAAATCTCAACAGTGTGAGGATGAGAATTTTCTGCAGGGTGAGACATAGCTGCCTTGCTCACACCTGTGTCATAAAAATCATGCAAGTTTTGTGCCCATTCACTTGAATTTCAATTAGTAAATTGAAAACCCTTGATGAGTTTGTGTGTAAAACAAATTAATTTCCTAATTTTCATCAAGTCTATTTTTAGGAATGTAAAGACTTTTAACTAGGGATGCACAACATTGGATTTTTGCCGATATCCGATATGCTGATATTTCCAACTCATTGTGGCCGTTTGCTGAAGCCGATATAGGCACATATTTTTACCAGCTGGCTGAGGATGCTATTATGCATGTAAGCATAGATTATACTATGATCAAGAAAGACAATATATGAAGGAAGAACTTAGGAAGACTGGAGTTCAGTAGCTCAGCATGCAAGTTCTTCCCTCATATAGGCTATAGTCTTTCTTGATCATTAGTACAATATTTGATTGCATGTGTAATAGTTTCCTCAGCCAAGTGGGAAAAAATATGTGCATATATGAACATCGGCAATTGGCAATAATGACAGTCAAAAAGTAATTGTGTTAAATAATTGTGATCCAATATTGAACAAGATAATCATGATTATGATTTTTGCCATAATCGTGCACCCCTAAAAACAACATAAATTGTGATTTACATACACACACACACACACAGACACACAGTTTAAATATGTATATGATAAATTGTAAATATGTATGCAATGAATTGTTTTCTTAGAAACTGTTACTACATTTTTCAGTGTGCTCCTAAAGTTATATGTGTGCTCCTAATTTTTTTTCATTTAGGAGCACATGTACTCCTTGAAAAAAAAGTAAGAATTGAACACTGCTGTCGGATGTGTAGAAACACTGAGTAACTGGAGTGTGAGGATTAAACACTGCTGTCAGATGTGTAGAAACACTAAGTAACTGGAGTGTGACGCAGACCAAGGGCTTCTGTCACAGGCATGTAGATGTTTTCAGACCTAGGCTGACAGGTCTTACTTTACTCATTCCCCCCTCCCATTCTCTCTCTCTCCCTCTCAGCTGGAGAGAAGGATTTCAGAGTACTCTTCTTGTGAAATATCCCGATTAATCCCATAACTTTGGCCAAATCTTACATTAAAAATCACATTTTTTTTGTAGGAATTTTCGACACAAATCCAATGATACAGGTTTGAAAGTGGTCGGACTTATAGTTTAGACGTCAGACACCCCAGTTTGGCACAAAGTCCATGCCCAGAGATTGCCTCCCCATTGGTTTACATTGTAAGGTGTGATGTCGCACTACAACTTTCAGGGCTTACTAGATCTAAACTGTTGGAGTTATTACAAAGTTTTTAATAACTTTTGTTCAGCACAGTGTGATAAGTCATGTATTAAAGTTTGAAGCCGATACCATTAACGCCCTAGGAGGAGATAGGTCCATTCATATTCAAGGTCCAAAATTGGCACAAAGTCGTACTTTGATGAGCACACTGCGGACCTCCTGTTGGATTTAGGTCAGGGGTGTCAGCGTATGATTTGTAGGTCTTGATGAGACGAATAATTGAGTTTTGGTTCGATCTCTCTACGACATTCCTACGGGCCGTGGCGGCCATTTTAGATACATAGGTGGCACTCTCGGGCACATTTTGGCACTTTGGGGGTTAATTTCTACATTTTATCAAATTTTTCACCAGACCTGATGTGCGTGCCAAATTTGGTGAGTTTTTGAGCATGTTTAGGGGTCAAATTTAGGATTGAAGTGGCGTATTAATAAAGAATAATAATAAGAAAGAAACAAACACACGGAATACAATAGGGTCTTCGCCCTTTGGGCTCAGGCCCTAATTAAAGCTGCAAGCAGCAATGATTGCGCCCTTGCACCTCTGGGCACGTTGGGGCGTGTTATTGTGGGCATGCAGATGTGTTCAGGACCAGGCTCTTGTCAGACGTTGCATGAACAAGTTAAAGGTCACTTCCTGTGTGCACTATGTGGTGCTTGACAACACCCATTAATTATACTTCAAGTTGCTATATATCAAGTGTAGGCCACACCTTCCAAATGTCATGTGAATCGGATGATTTTTGTCACATAAGGCTGAATTTCGTGTTGTAGGTAGGCGCTGCTACACAAAAGGGTCATTATTACAGCAATATATTTAGTAGAGGTCAACTGAAATGCATATGCATTTTTTAAGTCTGGAGAAGGTGCATCTTCCTACCAAATTTCATACATATACGTCAAATTTAAAGTTGGGGGCTTTGACTTTGAAATTTTCTAGGGGGCACCCTGAAGCCATTTTGACACACCCAAACCCGAGACTCAAGAGAAGTGAGTTTTCACACATGCTAAAGGCCTCAAGCATGTGTTCGTAAAATGAAAATTGATGCACGAAATCCAAAATGGCCAACTTCCTGTATGGCAAAAAAAAAAAAAGTTTCCAGGTATAATGGTGAGAGCAATGATCCCACTGAATTTCATGAACATCTCAGAAACTTTTTCTAAAATGGACCCGCGTTTGGGGGGCGCTGTGGAGACCATGGCCACGCCCAAACCCAATCACTGTAAAAGATACAGTTTCCCCCCATTTCTGACGCATGTCCAAAGTGTTATGAGTTTTCGAGTACATTCAGCTCCTCAAAAATGCGTTTCATTGTGGTGGAGAAGAAGAAGAAGAATAATTAAAGCTGCAGGCAGCAGTGATCGGGCCCTCACTCCGTTGTGCACGTTGGGGTGTGCTGCAGTCGAACTATGCCTCAGTTGAACTGCTATTACAGCAGAGTAACACGATACAGCAATTTACCAAAGGGCACCTGACATGGATATACATCTTCATGAATATTGGCCTTTGCATGTAGGAGATAACTATCACTTCCTGTGTCCACTATGTAGCGCTAAAGAACACCCACTAATTATTGATATACAACAACATGCCGTATGTTGTTGTATGTTGTTTACTTCTGGACACTTGCAATTTAGGTATTATGTGTTAAAAGGACTCTTTCTCCCATACACTATATTAATGTAGTTTTTATATTCATGTTTACTAGCTTGCTGCCTTTTTTGGTGCATTGCTGCATTCTTGGCATGTTGCTGCCTCCTGTAGATTTGTGGAATAGTGTGAAACCATCGGCAGGAACATGCATTATGTAACCTGCAGCATGTGCGTCCTTGTGTGTACATGAGAAACAAAAAAGGGACCCACTCATAAAAAAAGGTTCCATAGTGCTACTAGCATACAAAAACTCCACAGGGTATTTTTAAGCTCATGTGAGGCTACAGGAAACTGTAGCTGCTTCAAAATAAAAAGTCTTGCAGTCATTGGCTGGTTGAAAGCTTCAATGCTGAAGCAGTGAGAGGAACTGTTTAATGTTTATTAATGTATAAATATTTTATAACTGTTTCTACTAATGTGAAACTTATAGTAGATGAGAGAACAGTGAGTTTGTTATAGCTTTCCTCTCTGCTTCTTCTTACCTTTGGCCTTCTGTGTTTGTTAGGCAGTAGATGGGGACATGGTGATGCTCTCAGCACACTGGGAGAGAAGAAGAACAGCCCTGGCACAACTACAGGACCAACTGCAGAGCTTACCAGCTTTTATCTGTGAACTTGATGCCATCACTGCTACTATAGGTATGTAGTCTGTTTAATTTCTGTCAAAGAAAGCCAATCACATGGTGACATAATCCTTGATTTTTGTGCTTCTACTATGGGTAAGTAGGCTACGTAGTTAAATGGTTTCTTAATTTGTCTGTTTTAATTGTGTTCATTGTTCATATTTGATCGGGAGTCTGCACAAGGTGTTTTATTTTGAAAATTGACCGGATGCTTGGGATGCTTGAAAACTCAGGAAAATAGGCACACACATCAGAAGTGGCAAAAATTGCAAAGTTCTGGAGTGAATGGGCTTGGGTGTGGCCAACAGGCTCTATACCGACCCCAAATGCAGGGCCATGTTGGAATAAGGTTTCTTGGATGTTTATGAAATTTAGTGGGATCATTGCTCTCACTGTTCTGGACAGAATACATTTTTTGGAAATTTTTTCACTTGACAGGAAGTGAGCCATTTTGAATTTCATGCGTCAATTTTCATTTTACAAACAGATGCTTTAGGCCTTTAGCATGTGTGAAACGTCACAAAACTTTGCACCTATGTTCAAACAAGTAAGTCTTTAAATTAGTATCACAATTGGGCTTCGGCATGGCATTTCAATTGTATAGCACCCCCTGATTACTTTTAGCATTTTTTAGGTTTTGAAAGCTCACAAAACTTTGCACATGCATCAGAACTGGTCTAACCTGATATCTGATATGGGTCTTGGGTTTGGGTGTGTCGATATGGCTTGAAGGCGCCCCCTAGAAAATTTCAAAGTCAAAGCCCCCAACTTTAAATTTGACTTATATGTAAGAAATTTGGTAGGCAGATGTAACATCTCCAGACTTAAAAAAAAGCCTCTTGGAGCCACACCCAAAGTCCAACAGGAAGTCAGTCATTTTGAGTCGACTTGCCATTGACAGAGATTTAACCCAAGATTTAAGATGGAGATTTAACCCGAGCAACTTCAAATTTTGTTGCTTACATCCAAACACCTTTGTGATGCTTTACATTGTCCAATCTGCCCCAGATTTCTCATGCTTGATAATAGTCCAGGCCTCAGCACATCTACGTGTCAATATTGAGTCATAGTCATAGTGCCACCTACTGACAACAGGAAGACGATCTTACGTGATAAATGCCATCTGATTTACATGAAAATTACATGGTGTGGTCTATATATGATATACAACAATATGACATACAATTAGTGGGTGTTCTCTTAACGCAACATAGTGGACACATGAAGTGATAGTTATCGCCTACATGCAATGTCCAATATTCATGAAAATGTATATCCATGTCAGGTGCCCTCTGGTTAATGTATTGCTGTATCATGTTGCTCTGCAATAACAGCATTTCGACTGTGGCACACCCCTATGTGCGTGTGAGGGCCTGATCATCACTGCTTGCAGCTTTAATTATTATTATTATTATTATTATTATTATTATTATTCCCCTGCGCCATTGCATTTTTGAGGGGCTTGGGATGCTTGAAAACTCACAAAAATTGGCAAACACGTCAGAACCGGTGAAAAATGCAAAGTTCTGCAGTGACTGGGTTGGGGCATTGCTTGCAGACTCCATAGCGCCCCCAAACGCAGGGCCATTTTGGCACAAAGCTTATTTGATATACATGAAATTCGGTGGGTTCATTGCTCTCATCATTATCGACATAATACATATTTTTTCAAATTTTTTCACCTAAAAGGAAGCCATTTTGGATTTCATGTGTCAATTTTCATTTTACGAACATGTTTGAGGACTTAATTGTGTGTGAAAAATCATGAAACTTACCTATTTTACCTATTTTTTAATTAGTAAGTACTGCAATTAGTATCACAATTGGGCTTGGGCGTGGTACATCAGCTCTATAGCGCCCACTAATTACTTTTAGCATTTTTGAGGTTCTAGGAGTGCTTGAAAACTCCTGAAACATGCATCAAAAGTGGCTTTACTTGATATCTGATATGGGTCTTGGGCACGGGGGTGGCAAAATAGCTCAAAGCTGCCCCCTAGTAAATTTCATAGTCAAAGCCCCCACCTTTTAATTTGCCGTAGATGTATGAAATTTGGTAGGCTAATGTAACATCTCCAGATTTAAAAAAAAAAAAAAAAAAAAAAGCCTCTTGGAGCCATACCCTAAGTTCAAAAGGAAGTCAGCCCTTTTGAATCTACTTTGGAATTTTTTTTGCAAAGTGAAGCCATTGACAAGCGTTGTAATTTAACAAACTCCTCCTAGAGATTTAACCAGAGTATCTTCAAATTTGGTAGGTGACATCTAAAGACCTTTGCAATGCTAAATTGTGAAGCTTTTTAGTTTTCATGGAATGCCCTCAGTGTGGCATGTCGGACAATTTTGCCCAAAACATGTATGTATGTGTCCAACAGGAAGTCAGCCATTTTGAATTTACTTTGCAATTTTTTTTTCTGTTTTGCCATTTTGCAGGCGTTGTACTTTAACAAACTCCTAAATAATTAATCAGATCGCCTTCAAATTCTTTCGGTTTCACCCAAGGACCTTTGTGATGAAAGGTTATCAAAATCTTGAGTTTTTGTGGAATACCCTCGATGTGGTGTGCTGGTCAATTTGCATGTTCCACCATGAAACAGTGTTTTTGAGTGTTGTGTAAAACTTAATAGGAATATAGTTTATATGGAAAGCCTCTTAACTGAGTTTTTATATATATATATGTGTGTGTGTGTGTGTGTGTGTGTGTGTGTGTGTGTCTGTGTCTGTCTCCAGCTCATTTGGAAGGTGACTTTGAGGAGATGGAGAGCAGACTGGTATTCTTGGAGACCCTGTGTTGTCAGTGTGAACAACAGACATTTAAACAACATCATATCAGCCAACTAGAAGTCTATAAGAAAAAGAAGAGGTATGAGATTCATATAATATATTATTCACTTGTGTTCTTTGGGGCTAAATGTCTCCTATTTTCAACTAAAAATAGTTTTAATGTGAGATGTTACAGTAGACACTTGACAAGAGCTTGTTATTGATCCTCAATGCTTTCTGAGTACCAACTGAACTTTTACTTTACACCCACTGTCAAACACTACCAGATATTTAAAGTAGCCACTGATTGCTTGGAGTTTTTAAAATTTATTTTTATTTGGTTATTTTGTGGGGACCATGCAAATAAACAGTTAGATACAAAGCAATGCAATACTCAGTTTTGTTTGTTACTATTTTGATCACATATTTCCTTCCCTTCAAATCATAATTCTTTTTTTAAAATACTTTAATTTTTATTGCGTTTTCAGCTTTAGTCACAACACACATACAGCACACACATAACTACAAACAATACAACAGTGAACAAATACAACAAAGTCGAGGGCACCTCAGACATATACACATTCTTATTCTCAGGTATTCCATAACTTAACGTCAGATATTCATTGGCATGTCATAAAGGCTTCACTTTTGTGCAGCTCCATAAAATATGGCGATGGCTGGCCTCCAAGTCCCCACAGAGCCTCCAACATGGTTGCTGGGTTTTTAGTTGTCTACTTTTGATCTGGGGTGTAATGAAGAACCTAGATAGGTTCTTCCAACCAGACTCTCTCCATGCCTGTGAGTCATACACATTTTGTACCATGTTTCATCTGAGATTTCTATATTTAGTTCAGATTCCCATTTGTTTTTTATGTATAGTGTAGAGTTTCTCTTTACTCTCCCCTAAGGCTTGGTAAAAGGCTGAAATGACCTGAGATCTGCCCTGTTGACATGCATCCAATATAATTTTAATTATACCATTCAAATCTAGGTTGCAAGTTTTCACCTCTTTCATAAAATAGTCTTGTATTTGTAGGTATCTAAAGAAGTCTTGTTTTTCCAGATCAAATTTCACCTTTAGTTCTTGGAAGCTCATACATTTCCCATCTTTGAGTACAGTACATAGAGCAGTGATTGCTTTCTCTTTCCATTGTTTGAACCCTGGGTGATACATCACTTTTATAGTTCCTATCTGTTCTTTATTTCCTACCAAGACTGGTATTTGTAGCTTCTGAAGTTTAATTTCTATATCCTTCCATCTCGCTTCATAGTCTGAGATGCACCAACAGGCTAGAGGTCTTTGCAAATTTGTTAGGGACATTCCTCCTTTAGCATTTGGAAGTTGGAGTGATGTATATGTTGTACTGGGTTTTCTACCATTCCAAATAAACCTTGATATTATTTTATCCCTGATGGTGGATTTGTTTTGTAGTATCATTACTGGTAAAGACTGAAATAGATACAACCTTGGTACAATATTCATCTTAACCACCTGAATTCTAGAGCTAAAGTCTAGGGGAATAGTTGTCCATCTCTGTATATCTTTTTGAATATTTTGTTCTGTAACACTGTAGTTGGCTTTATACAGTTTGCTAAGTCTCTTGGTTACTGTCACTTCAAGGTATTTTATAGTTTTACAGTTCCATTTCAAGTCTTATATATCCCTAATTTGCTGAGATGGAGAGTAATAAAATGAAAGAATTTGAGTTTTTGCTAAATTGAGTTTATTTCCCGAGTAGTGACCATAGACCTTGAGGAAATCCATCAGCAGGGGGAAACACCTGGGTTCTCTAAAAAAAAAAAAAATTGCCAAATTGCTTGCATTAAGGGCTCAATATAGAGGGAATATAACAGCCTTTTCTTGTAGTCCTGTCTAACCATATCCTACTAGACAAACGTCCATTTACTTTAATTCTGACGGTTGGTCATGTCATTCTAATACATTATATTGATTGTTTGTTTAGACCAAATTTTTTGAGTACTAAATATAAAAATGCCCAGCTGACACTATCAAAAGCCTTTTCTGCATCAATTTTGATCAAGGTAGCATTCATGCCTTTTCTTTGTTTATGTTCTACAATGTGGAGAGTTCTTCTACTGTTATCCTGGGTCTGGCGCCATTTAATAAACTCAGTTTGGTCCTCATCAATTAAATCAGGTATAAAGATCTCATATCTTATACAGATTGTCGAGATATAGAGCTTATAGTCAACATTTAAAACTGAGATTGGTCTAAAGTTTTTGCATTGTTCTATATCTTTGTCTTCTTTGGGTATGAATGATATAATCACCTCCCGCCATGATAGGGGTGGCCTTCCCTCTCTCAGGGTCCAGTTAAAAGAAGACACAAGCAAAGGAGTTAGCTCATTTTTAAATGTTCTATACCTCTCAGAGGGGAACCCGTCACTACCAGGGGATTTATTGGCCTTCAGTCTACTGATTGCATCCTTGATTTCTTCACATTTTATTTCTGAGGTAAGAGTGCTATTCTGATTCTCAACCAGTAGATGGCAGGTCAAGTGAGTTGACGGAGTTTCTGATCAGCTGAGGGAGGTTTGGAATATAACTTCTTATAATATTCCTCAAACACATTTAGTGTTTCCTCTGGTTCAAGTAATTAGTATGAGGGTCTCTTATCTTGTTGATTGTGATAGAGATAGAGGTCTGTTGTTTATGCAGATGTCTAGCCAATAGTCTAGTTGCCTTTGCACCTGATTCATAATGTTTGTTTTATAAATCTAGCTTTCTTTTCCATTTCATCCTTGAGGATGTCATCTATTTCTCTTCTTACTTCCTTAATTTGTTTAAGAACTACTGGGTCTATTTTTCTCATTGTTTCAAGATTAACACCTGCTGTTGATATCTGTCCTATTGGGCCTTCTTCTGCAGTGATGTCAGAGCAATCAATTTTCCACATATAACCACTTTTAAAGCATCCTACAATATGGCAGGATCTACCTCTCCATTTTTTCCCTCGATATATATATTTTAATCTCTGCTCTTGTCTGTTCCATCACTGCCTTATTGTTCAGAATACCAACACACAGCCTCCATATAGGGTTTTCCTTTCTTTTTGTTTAGGTGAATTGTCACAGAGATTGGACTATGGCCCAATCCCATCCCAATCTCACTCTAAAATCTCTGCTACATACAGATGTTTCTCATCTCATTTGTCTGCTTTACTGCTGTGGTAACGCAGCAGTAAAAGAGGGGGCTGCACTAGATAATTGTAGACACTTGGTGGCAACACAGCAGAGTGCTTGAATCCTGCTGACAGGATTTTAGGTTGAATCTATGGGAAGTGGAGCTGTGGAACCAGATGTTTCCATGTTATATAATTCCTGACTTTTCACTAAAATCTGAACTAAGTAAAATAAACTGTAACGTAAAGTTACTGTTTGACATCAATGAAGTGGTGTTGAGTGTTTATCTTGTGGCGCCCCTGTGACATTTTGTGCTCTGGTCGAGCTTGTTTCTCTGCCAGGTACAGAAAAGGCAGAAGCCCCATTTAGCAAACTAATGCCATAATTTGTGATAGGTATATGTGTGTGCTTGTATATGTGTATATATATATATATATATATATATGTATATGTGTGTATGTATATATATATATATATATATATATATATATAAAAATCTCCCTCTCACCCCCCTCCCATGGGGGGTGGTGGTGGTGTGTCTTCCTCAAGCTCGGGTCCACTACCAGAACCCTGGGAGTTTGAGGGTTCTGCGCAGTGTCTTAGATGTTCCTAGGACTGCGCTCTTCTGGACAGAGACCTCAGATGTTGTACCCAGAATCTGCTGGAGCCACTCTCCCAGTTTGTGGGTCACAGCCCCCAGTGCTCCAATTACCACTGGCACCACTGTTGCCTTTACTCCCCACATCCTTTCTAGCTCCTCTTTCAGCCCTTGGTATTTTTCGATCTTCTTGTGTTCCTTCTTCTTGATGTTGCTGTCACTTGGGATTGCTACGTCTATCACCACCGCCTTCTTCTGTTGTTTGTCGATCAACACGATGTCCGGTTGGTTAGCCATCACCAGCTTGTCGTAGCCGTAGCCACTCTTTGAGATGATCTGGCTGAGGGGGTTCAGGCCTATGCAGAACAGCAGAGGGGATAGTGCATCACCTTGGTATATGCCGCACTTGATGGTAACTTGTGCAAATGGCTTTGAGTTGGCCTCCAGAGTCGTTTTCCACAGCCCCATTGAGTTCTTGATGAAGGCTCTTAGTGTCCTGTTGATGTTGTACATTTCCAAGCATTCCAGTATCCATGTGTGTGGCATTGAGTCATAGGCCTTCTTGTAGTCAATCCAGGCGGTGCACAGGTTGGTCTGCCTGGTCTTGCAGTCTTGGGTGACTGCTCTATCGACCAGTAGCTGGTGCTTAGCACCCCTGCTATTACTACCAATTCCTTTCTGGGCCCTGCTCATGTATCGGGCCATGTGCCTATTCATCTTAGCTGCTATGATGCCTGACAGGAGCTTCCATGTTGTACAGAGGCAGGTTATTGGCCAGTAGTTGGATGGGATCGTGCCCTTCTGGGGGTCCTTCATGATCCGGACTGTCCGCCCTTGGGTAAACCATGTATGTATATGTATGTCTATATGTATGTGTATATATATATATATGTGTGTGTGTGTATGTATGTGTGTATATATATATATATATATATATATATACACATAATATTATTATTATTATTATTATTATCATCACCACCATCATCGTTATCATCATCATGGCCGCATTGACCATGAGACTCATGAAGTTGACACTTTACACATGCTCTCACGCCACATGTCTGTTTTCTCATGCAGTGAAAGACAAACTCATAACTGATAGCGATGTGGGGCGAAAAGAGGACACTGACAGCACACGGACAGATAAGACAGAGCAGCACAGCGCAACACCGTGTAGCAGTGAGTTATTCAGGAGTGAGAATGAGTCACTATGGTTATGGGGAGGCTCTGTGTCTGTTGCTCTGAAACTTTCTCGCAATTCCCAATAGGTTAGGTTAGTATACCTATGCGAAATCATGCATTTAAGTACCTCAATGCTGAAATCTAGTAATGTAACATAATTTTACATTTTACAGGGTTGCCAACATGCTGCTGATGCCTGCTTGGCCTTTCCTTTATTTTAAATTAGATTTAACTTTATTGTCACACCTAGAAGCTGATACTCATGTTGTAATGGAGATGCAAATTCCTGCCTGGGTTGACATGAAATTATGAAATTTAAGCTCCAATATCAGATTTCCAAATAATTTAATAGACATTGGTCTAACATTCAAATAAATCATCAATACAGTATTTATTTGCTGTCCACAGCTGCTTTACACTGTGAAATGCTTCTTCAGTTCATTAAATCCCTGCAGCATCTGAAGGATATGAATGAATAGCTAATAGTGGTTAAATTAATCTGTCACAGCATCCTTTTGAATTTGAGGTCCGGTTTTTTTCTGATCAGGCATCAGACAAATAGGGTTTATTATTATTATTATTACACTGAGAGCAATAGTTTTTATATCAAGTTTTCATCCTTGTTTTCATATTTGCCTTTTTTTTAAATCTCAATTGTACTCGTGATGTGAGTACATGAAGGTTACACTGTCACTTTACTTACCCGTTGTATTTGCACTATATTGGTACTGTGGACTTAACTCATATTTACTTCAGCATTACACTAATCAACATTATGTTACACAAATGAAGAGATTCAGAATTGGATTCATTTTCTATCATTTATGATGGTAACACATGGTATGCAACATATGAACAATGATGTTAATGCAGTCTACATCACAAGGGGGTTTATGTCAAAAGTATACAGTTTAAGTAGATGGTTTCCAGTTTCTCAAAACGATAAATGTACACAATAAAAATCTCTTTGACCTCCGTTTTAACCATTCAATGTACGTTACTTTTACTTCTGTGTGCCCAAGGTGTAATGAAGGTATTTAGTCAGTATGACACTGTAGCATTTCATAGGCTGGTTTTCCTGACAAAAAAAACACACAGTTTCTTTGATGGCTGCATAGCTACATAACTATGCAGCTATGTGGCCAGCTAGTTGTGTTAAGTTAGCTGTAGCAACAACCAAACAACAAACAACACAGCTTTGCTGCCCTACGCCATGTATGCGGAGCTAGCAGTCCTACATAACAGTTAAATGTTTTGATTATAGCTTACCTGTGTGAAAATGGCGTGAACACATGAAAATGTGTCAGGAAATGCTGCTGAAGGTGATGTTTGTTGTTCTTCTTCCTCTTTGTTAACTCTCTTCCCAATCTGGAAAGCTGAAAAGTAGCACTCCATTAGCTATCCGTTTCCCACGTGTCAGTCATGAGAATGGTCATTGCAGTTGATAAAACAGCAAGCGTTCACCATTCTACCATGTAGAACAAAAAGGGAGAGACATCGTAAATAGGTTGGGCAAATATTTATTGAATTAACATAGCAGGGCACTTGCTTCATTCAAAAAAATAAAAACATTATCTGAAAGGCTACTAGAGATATGATAGTGCCTGCTATAGTGCATCCCAGAGAGACAGGATATGTGTATATAAATCAAAAAACAAGATGTCATTATGAGGTTGTCAAAGTAAATTTAAGTACCTTACATTTCCACTGAACTATCTGCTCTAAAAACAAGGAGGGCCAGGGGACAACGCAAGGAGGTTCGGGTAATATGGGCAAATATTCACTGGATAATATAGGAGAGCATTTCTTGTATTAATGCCTTATAAGTTGTTCAGCTGGATCCTTATTTAGTTAGCATTGTTTCACGTACCATAGGGAAGGACTGATTACTTTGAGAGAATCCACTCGAATTCTTTTAGTCTTTCCTTTGCTCACTGGGCTGCTCCATTGCTCTTTCTCCCTCTTTGCCATGGCTGTGCCTGTTGAAGCCACTCCATCACTGCATCTGTATCCATGGTAGTGGATTTGGGTATCTGCACAGTGAATCCCTGCTTCCTCATGTTGCAGGCTGCTTTTTGCGTGGTCTCGTATAGTCTTGGTCCAGAGTCACAGTGGATTCTCATATTAGTGAGGGGGGTCTGGAAACTGATCCCTGTCTCCTTTGAAATTTTCTTGATCCTGGTGTATGTCTTATGTTTTTGAACCACTTCTGTTTTAATAGTCATGGTCAAATATCAGCTGTTATCCTTCCAGAAAAATTTTCTTCTGCCAAGCTATTTTTAGAACCATCTTCTTGACGGTAAATTCCAGAAAGTTTACAACCATGGACCTTGGTGGTGAGTTGTGGTTTGGTTTCTGGGTTAGTGCTCTGTGGGCCATGTCATGTCATGTTATGTCATACAGTTATGGAAATGTGTCCCTTAATGGATTGGGAGTCCTCTGACACTTCTACATAGGCACTGAAACTCCCTGGTTGACAATGGAGTATGATTCTTAGTGTTTATTTAGTCAGAGAACTAGAAAGGCAGACTGTAATGCTAACTTGTCTGATCATGTTGTGTGTTAATGGAAACTTGTCTGATGTTTGTTAACAGGAGGGACGTTGAGGCACTGGAAGGTGAGCTGCTGCTGGATTATTGCACAATACAATACATTACTACCTTTATGATAGTACTGTGAATAGTATTTGTCTCTTTTGTAAGTTCTCTATTATCGCGAAATTCACCATCAGAATCAATGATATGATATGAGATGATTAGACAAAATCTAACATTAAACAAAAGTTTAACAGTTTTAAAATATAGCTTCATTTATTAAAGGAACAAAGTTAACACCTACTTCACCCATGTGAAAACAAACCTGCCTCTTTAGGTATTATCAAAATTGGGTTGAATGGTTGATGAAGTGTATCGGTGTAATTGTCACAGGATATGACTGTGACACGTTAGGGATAATTGACCAGAATATTGATTGGCGTCTGATTATAAACCTGTTTATGTAAAATGCTATCAACAGACACACTAATGTTAATGCTACTGTTAATGGTACATTGTAAAACAGTATAGAAATGAAAAGGTCTTCTAACATGATTTGTTTTCCTGTTTGTAGTGGAACTGAATTCTGAGCATGCTCAGAAGGTGGCAGAGCTGGAGCAGGCCATGCAGCAGAAACTAAGAGAACGACAGAAAGTCTATGAAGAAGCCTTTAACCAAGACATGGAACAATACCTGTCCACTGGACACCTACAACACAGAAGTAGGTCACTATTATTTTTAGCAGGTAAGTTTTACTTGCCATGAATATTGACCAGTAAAATCATCAGTTGAAGTTGAAGAGATTTTTCTCTAACCATCTCCACACTCATGTTTATACATTTGAGAATGCATCCTGTCTTCCTTTGGCACAGTTACGTTAAAGTCCAGCTCACCTGCAAAGCAGCTGCCCCACACAAAACTTCTATAATAGCCTAAATGAGTCTCATGTTTTACCTGTGGACCATGTGGAAAACATCTGATTTCCACGTGGTCGGAGAAATAAAAAATGTGCGTGCTGATATATATATAACACATTCAAAAAATTGTGACTGATCTACAGATTAATGTATTTGCACCACATTTAAATCTTTATACCTGGAGCACACAATTGATATGCATATCAAATATTGTGACATGATGATTTCCACTGGAAATACAAAAAATTGTTGCAGTACCACCTATAAATAGATTTGCACTAAACTTGGTATGGTAGATTGTGATCACCTCTTGTGTTGGTGTGCCCATTATGGTGTTAATTGAAGTTTTGATATATACTGTTTTTCCTAAAATGACACAGTGCAAATAAAGATCGAAGTCATGTAGCCAGGAAACAAAATGCAACATAAAAATTTAGCAAAATAACTATTGCTAACCTTGTTCCAAAGAATAATTTGACACCAATTAGAAAAACCAAGGACCTCTTCGAAAAAGTAGGTTTTGCGTATTTCGCAAATTTGTGGAAAATAATTATAGGCGAAATTGGGCATGGCCTTCACCATGTGTGCAGCTCAGTGCATTGAATGCATAGATATAAAGCTTGAATATGCAATATATGGTGTGGGAGTTATAAAGCAAAACGTGTTTGCCTTTGTTATAGGGTGTACTTATGGTGGACACAGTTTTTGCACTTGACTAGATCTCCCCTTGCTTGGATTGCTAAATGATAACAAAACAAAGTAAATACAATGGGGCTCCAATACCATTGGTGCTTGGACCCCTAATGATATGCAAAACACTTACAATAAATGCCAGTATCTGTCACCCTCTGGGACAACACCATACTCAATTAGTGCAAGGTACTGAGTAAGATATAATGTTTGACTGGCATTAAGCTCCATACCACTGCCATTTCGTTACTGCCTACATCACTTCCGGCAGAAGGTCCAAGGGCCCCGTGCACAGTTATTATATCAGTCTTCCGCCAGACAAGCACCAGATTTGTTTTGCACGGGCTAGCTAAGAAAACAAAAATGTTTCAAGAAATAATATACATGTAAGGGCTATTCCAACTGTTGAGATTGGCATGACAAAGTCATTTGGCGTTGGTGCACTATCACCAAAACAACCACCAAGTCCTGCATTGATGACATATTTCCTGTTAAGTCCTTGTCAGGAACGTATCAGGATGCATTAGTGTTTACACTACAAAAGATATAGACGAGTGACAAATGAAAAGAAAAACTGGTACAGGTCTGAATGCTTGAGCGCTACAGTGAAGGGATCTGGTGGCTCTGTTATGCTGCGCAGAGCATTTTGCTGGCATGATTTGGTTCCACTTGTCCCCTTAGAGGGAAGGATCACTATAAATCAATACAAAGTTGCTCTGAGTCATCACCTTTATCCTATGATGAAACATTTCCATCCTGATGGGAGTGGTCTCTTCCAGGATGACAATACCCCAATTCATAGGGCACTAGGGGTTACTGAATGGTTTGATGAGTATGATGCTATGGCCTATGCAGTCACCAGATCTCAAATCAATTGAACACCTATGGGAGATTTTGGACTGACATGTTGGACAGCACTCTCCACCACCATTATCAAAACACCAAATGAGGGAATATCTTTTTGAAGAACGGTGTTCCTCAGCCTTAGCATTGATTCTACAAGTCTCTGGAACTCTTCTGGAAGGATCAACACCATTCTTCAAAAAGATATTCCCTTATTTGGTGTTTTGATAATGGTGGTGGAGAGTGGACGTCAGTCCAAAATCTACCATAGGTTTGGGTTTAGATCTGGTGACTGTGAAGGCCATAGCATATGATTCACATCATTTTCATACTCATCAAACCATTCAGTGACCCCTCCTGCCCTATGAATTGGGGAATAGTCATCCTGGAAGAGACCTCTCTTATCGGGATAGAAATGTTTTATCACAGGGTAAAGGTGATGACTCAGACCAACTCTATTGATTTGCAGTGACTTTTCCCTCTAAGGGGACAATTGGACCCAAAACATGTCAGAAAAATGCCCCCCAAAGCATAACAGAGCCACCGGAGCCCCTCACAAAAGGGTCAAGACCTGTACCAGCTTTTCCTTTACTTTGTCACCCGTCTCTATGTGGTCAAATACATCCCAGACCACCTCAGGAAGTGGTTTGAGTGATCGGATCACACTGTGTCTTGGTGGTCGTTTACACTTGTATTTAGTGCTGTCCACTTGTGATCCGATCGCCCAAGACGCATTTTAAAACCAAGTGTAAACAGGGTCTGTGATTTTGGATGTAAACCTATTTCTTTACATGTAGTACATTTGAATGATTTTTATTCAGAGGAAGGATCACCTGTTCTGGTATCTTTCCTATCTCAGTTTGTCTTGTCTATTCATGGAGAATAAGAGAGCCAGAGAACCAATTTGCCTTGTGTCCCACCAGGACCAGGTCACCATAAAAATGGATCTTCACAACCTTCAGTGGTATCCAGAGAATTAAATAAACTACATTTTTGACAGATTCTTTGGATGGAGTCAAGCATAGAATTGGATGAACTGTAGGGTACGCTTGAAGCCTGCTCCAAAGCAGTAATAGGATAAGTGTGCATCTAGTGTGGGTTAAGTGATGTGCATGTTGGCATTTTTCAGATGTGAGACCTACCTGTCTACCACCTGGTGGTGTGTAAATGTGCACTTAAGTGTGGATAATGGGACAGGCTTGAATAACTTTATGTGTATATGCCTGCTAGTAACTGAAGAAAACTTTAAAAGACAAAAAGTGTATATAAATAAAGCTTAAGGAAGTGTGTGTGTGTGTGTTTGTTGTTTGCAGAGCCAACAGGAGCTGATATGTGTGTTCTGGATCAGATGACAGTAGCTAACATATCAGATCAGGAGGCTTTGGATGACTTCCTCAACTCCACTGGTGATGACATCAGTGCTGGATCATCACTGACCTCAGGTAACCCAAACTCAGCTACTCCACAACCTGAGAATATACAGTAGCACACGGTCTCCACATTTTTTGCTGGCTTATTATGTTGTCATTGCTAATATGTGCAAAGTTGCATACGGTTCACATCTAACACGTATATGTTCTTGTGTTACTGTCTACCTGACGAATGTAAGTGTAACCTTGTATCTGGCTAAGTAACTGTCATTTTAAAATACAATTCGACATAAAATACTTATCAACTTGAATTATCAATTAGTGCAGTGATATGGCAATGGGCCATGGGCTATAGCTGATCTGTCTCCCATATGAATGCACCACACAAAACTCACATGTGACAGGTTGAATATATTAGGTCCAGGTGGTACAAGTCCACTGAGAATCAGAATTGTCCTCTCTAACAGGTCCAGACCTCGAGTCCTGCTCCTCTGAATCTTTGAGGAGCCCAATGAACCAAGACCCTCCCACAAACAACCAACCATCCAACCAGGACATAGCATGGATGCAAGAAGAGGAAGTGGCCAGTGAGGAGAGTGATGAGCCCCTGGTGCAGTCAGACGAGGAGGAAATTCAACCAGACATGTCACTGATTGGCCAGCAGGATGTTGGCCCACTGAGGGGCTCTGATGAGAGTGACTCTGCAGGGGACCTGCCCTCTGGGTAACCTGGCAACCAGGCACTTGAAACTTCTTGAATACCGGGTAAACACTAACTAACTGCTGACCTCTGCTTTTACTTGACACAGCTCCCATCTCCAACCAACATGTCCCAGCACTTAAGCGCTTCTTTCCTCTGAAATCCGTGGTCAAAAGCAGCTTTTTTCAGATTTGATATGCCTTCAACACAAATGCTAAATTTCCATATGGTTGAGATACATGTTGCTTCACCGTTTCCCGAATGTAAATGATTACTCCGTCCATGATCATTTATAGAAAACCCTCTATGCATAAAGAGACAAATCAAAGCTAAATGAAGTGAGTTTGTGTGAAAAAAGTTTTTTCAGTCATTTCAGCTCTAAATCTGGTTGTAACACCACTGCATTCACAAGCTACAGTAACTTCTAACCTCTTTAGGTTGGGGCAAGTGTACATTGAGGGGCCCACTGTAATAAATTCTGTGTATAGACAGCAGCAACAGCGACCATCTGCTGCCACTAGTGGTAATTACAGGATGCTGGCACGTTTAATTCTGCCGATATCTGAGTGGCAAGGGTACTGCACTATTTTAATGGGGGGAAACACTATTTGAAGGGGAACAGATTTTGACACAAGACTGGACAGAGAAGAAAGGAAACATGTCTTCAGATGAGGTGAAATGACTTTACTTTTGGTTGCACTATTGTGACATCCCTCGCTCTGGTTATGTCTGATCTCATCATAATTAACATCTGTATCCACTGCAGCTGTGTGCTAACATGTACCTGCTAACAGTTAGCGTTATACTGACCGAGTGACTAACAGTAGGTAAGGGTCTCACCTCTGCAGGGGTGACAACTCAAGCCAAGACATCAGTGTGTTACCCAGCGTGTAGCTAATATGTCCCACTATAATAAATATTGTCTGATGGATGGTTAACATGTATCATCTCCGTTGATAACGATGTAAGTTTCATACTGGCATGCTAACAAGCAACTGTAATTTACAGAATGGCTGATAAATACATGAAAATAGTTAGGATATGTCTAGCAATAAATGCAGATACTTTTAGTGGTAGTTGTTATTGTTATGAGAGCACTTGTGTAATTTAGTTTTATCTCTGCCTCTACCGGGTGGCTGTGGCTCAGGAGGTAGAGTGGGTCGTCCACTAATCGGGAGATCAGCGGTTCGATTCCCGGCTCCTCTAGTCCACATGCCGATGTGTCTTTGGGCAAGATACTTAACCCCAAATTGCTCCTGATGGCTGTGCCATCAGTGTATGAATGTGTGTGAATGGTGAGTTTCCTCTGATGGGCAGGTTGGGACCTTGAATGTTAGCCCCTGTACCCATTCAGCGTATGAATGTGTGTGAATGAGTGAGTGTGATTTGTAGTGTAAAAGCGCTTTGAGTGGTCGGAAGACTAGAAAGGCGCTATACAAGTACAGCCCATTTACCAAGTAAAACTAACATTATGGTACTTTACGGCAGTCACCCTGCTAACGTTAGTGTTAGGATATTGAATCACAGAAACAATCAGTGATAACGGAAAAAAGGAATCACACACTAAACTGCTAACTTCAGCATAGTCACCAATGCACAGCAAAAGCTGATGTTAGAAGTTACTTTATCAGTGGAGTAAAGCAGTGGGCATCTCAGAGTTGGCTGTTAGAGGATTGTAAGGATTATTATTAGTATTATTATTCTCCCCCATGCCATTGCATTTATGAGTGTCTTTGGATGCTCAAAAACTCACAAAAAAAGGCACAACACAAGTTATAATTGGCAAAAATTACAAAATTCTGTAGTGACTGGGCTCAGGAGTGGCCGGCAGACTCTACTGCGCCCCCAAACGCAGGGCCATATTGAGATGAACTTGCTTGGATGTTCATGAAATTCGGCAGGTTCATTGCTCTCATCATTCTAGTCATAAAACATATTTTTTGAAAATTTTTCACGGACAGGAGGCCAGCCATTTTGGATTTTGTGCGTCAATTTTCATTTTACAAACACATGTTTGAGGCCTTTAGGATGTTCAAAAACTTGTGAAACTTTGCACCTGTGTTCAAAGTAGTAAGCATTTTGATTAGTATCACAATTGGGCTTGGGCATGGCATTTCAGCACTATAGCACTCCCTAATTGCTTTTAGCATTTTTGAGGTTGAAGGGATGCTCAAAAACTCCTTGATATCGGATATGAGTCTTGGGCTTGGGTGTGGCAAAATGGCTCAAGGATGCCCCCTGGAAAACTTCAAAGTGAAAACCCCCACCTTTTTATTTTGACCCAGATTTACAAAATTTGTGAGGCAGATGTACCATCCCCAGACTTTTAAAATAAAGCTTCTTGGAGCTATACCCTAAATCCAACAGGAAGTCTGCCATTTTAAATCTACTTTGCATTTTTTTTGTAAAGTGAAGCCATTGATAGGCGTTGTGCTTTAACAAACTCCTCCTAGAGATTTAACCTAAACAACTTCAAATTGGTAGGTGACATCCAGCGACCTTCACAATGTTAAATTGCAAAGCTTTTTAGTCTTCATGGAATGTCCTTGGCGTGGCATGCCAGACAATTTTGCCTAAAACACGTTTGAGGCATTAAACAGGAAGTTGTTGTAACTCCACCTTAGATTACACTTATGTAGTATTGCCTACATGCAACAGGATATGTGGCCTAAATGACACAGTTCATCTAATGTGTACACATTTTCTAATAAGTCATATCCAGCACCACGTATTTTACAACAGAAATAATATTTTACCCATTCAAACAGTTTCTGATAGTCTTAAAAATTAAGAGCCATGTAAATAGATCTACAATAGTGGTACCATGGCTGCTGCTCCCTCCGACATGCGTAAGGTGCCCGTTCAGCTTTAATCTCTATTCTTTTTATTGTAAACAAATCCCATGAAAACCAACAATGAATACATCCAATAACAAGTATCCTGTGTATATCCAAAGTCTGACATATCTTATTCCTCTGTGCCATAGAGCTCTGTTGTCGTCCAAAAACTATAACACATCAATGACAAGGCAGTTTTATGTTTAAAAAAAATGCAAGGGGTTGACTTCTTTATTCACATAGAGTGAGAGGTTGAAATACAGGAAGGTCAGTCTAAATGATCTATAGGAGCCAGTATACCTCAGAAACCACCTCCCTCCACACTTTCCGATGTCAGATTGGGAAGGGGAGGGGGCTGCATCTGAAACGGACCATCTGACGTTCACATCCACTTCACACTGGTCAGCTGTGTGGAGGTGAGGGTTTTAAACCTCTCTCTGTAGCTCAGTGTTTCCCCTACAATAGTACAGGCCTGGCGGGCCACCAGGCCGACGAGAACCCCTGCCAGGCCAAAAAATAATTTTATAAATGTCAAAAATAACACCAAATATCCATTCATTCACAAATCAATAGCGTTTGGGAACTGATGAGCGGCACTGTCTCGAAACGTGAGTTAACGTCTGTGTCGTTGCCTGGGAAACTGCAGGTAGTGTAACTCCTTTTAAGGAATAGGGCAGAGCGTAAGCGAGTGAGTAGTTAAGCGAGAGAGCGAGCGTCAGAAAAATAACAGTGAATGCGAGCTGAGCAGAGGAAAAGGTTAGCAGTAAGTTGTCAGTCTGGCGGTAAATGTACAGTACAGACTACAGTGTGTCACTTAATAAATGCTGCACCTTGTCAAGACCATGAAAAGTTCCCCAACTGCTGGAAAAGTGAAGGAGTTGGCTCCAAAGTTAACAACAATGGGTTACTCTAACCTAAATGTGTAGCTGCCTGCTAATTGTATATACATTTGATGGACTATGTGTCATTTAGGCTTCACTACCTATTGCCAGTAGACAATGCTACATAAGGGAAATATTAATACAGCAATATATTCACCAGAGGGCAACTGAAATGGATATACATTTTCATGAATATTGGACATTGCATGTAGCACATAACTATCACTTCCTGTGTCCAATATGTGGTGCTAGAGAACACCCCCTAAATATGTCATGTTGCTGTATATCGTGTAGACCACACCATGTAAATTTCATGTAGTGGGCAAAATTGACCGGCACACCATGTCAAGGGCATTCCATGAAAACTCAAAGGTCTTTAGATGTCACCTAACAAATTTGAAGTTGCTCTAGTTAATTCTCCAGGAGAAGTTCATTAAAGTACAATGCCTGTAAATGGCGCCCTCAGGCCATTTTGCCACACCCAAGCCTAAGACCCATATCAGATGGCAAGTTACGCCACTTCTGATATATGTGCAAAGTTTCATAAGTTTCTGAGCACCCCTAGCACCTCAAAAATACTAAAAGTAATAAGGGGGCACTATAGAGCTGGCGTGCCACACCCAAGACCAATTGAAATATCAAATCAAAATATTTACTAGTTTGAACATGGGTGCAACATTTTGTGAATTTTTGTGCATTCTAAAGGCCTCAAACATGTTTGTAAAATGAAAATTGACACACTAAATCCAGTATGGATGACTTTCTGTCTGGAGAAAAAAATTCAAAAAATGACTGTCTGACTGTCTGACTGTGGTTTGCTGAAAAATATCCTGAAGACTGGGATGTTGATGGACTCCCATAATCTCCATGGCTGTCTGTATTAGTCTGTTGATTTGGGCCTTTGACTGAACTGTCAAGTCATCAAACCATGCAGAGATATCATAGCACAGGAGGCTCTCCACTACAGCATGATAGAAAAGAAGCTGCACTTCCCAGGTCACACCAAAGGTTCTGAGCCTTCTCAGGAAGTGCAGCCTCTGCTGCACTCGAGAACAGATTACATCCACATGGACCTTCCACACCAGTTTGTTGTCCATGTGGGTGCCCAGGTACCTGTAGTCCATCTGTGCTATGGTATGGTCATGGATGACCACTGGTGAATGATCACTGAAAGAAATGGGGTCAAACACCATCTCCTCTGTTTTTTTGTGTTGCGGATAAGATGGTGTTTGTCACATCACTATACAAAATTATGGATGATAGACTTATACATCTGAACATGTGTGGCTGTAAGGTATTGAATGCAGAGATGAAATCAACAGACAATAGCCTAGCATAGGCCCTTGGTTCTCCAGGTGTTTAGTGACCATGTGCACTAAGCTACTGATTGCATCATCGGTGCCTCTATGTTGTCTGTATGCGGATTGGTATGGGTCTAACTGTGGGCCTATCTCAGACGTCAGCCTGCTCAACAGTCTTTCCATTCATCACCATAGGGGTTAAAGCAACTGGTCTGAAATCATTACATTCTTTGGGGCAGGGTTTTTTGGGGACAGGCGTGATGACTACTTTTTTCCATATTCAATCAATCAATCAATTTTTATTTATACAGTGCCAAATCACAACAAAAGTAATCTCAGGGCACTTTTCACATAGAGCAGGTCTAGACCGTACTCTTTAATTTACAGAGACCCAACCATTCCCCCATGAGCAAGCACTTGGCGACAGCGATAAGGAAAAACTCCCCTTTAATGGGTAGAAACCTCAAGCAGAACCCGGCTCTTGGTGGGTGGCCATCTGCCTTGACCGGTTGGATATTACTGGCACAGTGTTAGTATCCACAGACTTCTTAAAGATGGGGCACCAGGCAGGTGTTAATTCCTTTGCACATGTTTTTAATACAAATGCAGAAATGCCATCTGGTCCAGTGGCCTTGTGAGACAGTGTCATTTTTAAAAACTGTTTCCACCTCTTTGGGGTCGATGAAGAGCCTGTACACCCCATCAAAGGATACAGTCCCCTCCAGAAGTATTGGAACAACAAGGCAAATTCCCTTGTTTTTGTTGTTCACTGAAGACATTTGGGTTTAAGATCAAAAGATGAGTATGAGACAAGAGTTCAGAATGTCAGCTTTTATTTCCTGGTATTTACATCTAAATGTGTTAAACAACTCAGGACATACCACCCTTTGTTTGAACCCACCCATTTTTCAAGTGAGCAAAACTATTGGACTGTGACTGATAGGTGTTTCTTGTTGACCAGGTGTTGCCTTTAAGGTTGATTGTTCAAACATTAAATAGCTCTGCATGACTTGTCTACTTTTTGGCCTGGGTTTAAACCTATAAAGACTGCATTTCTTGTTAAAGAGGATAAACCAACATGAAGACCAGAGAGCTGTCTATGGGTGAAAAGCAAGCCATTTTGAAGCTGAGAAAAGAAGGAAAATCAATCAGAGCCATTGGACAAACATTGGGCATAGCATGCACAACAAATTGGAATATCCTGAAAAAGAAAGAAACTACTGGTGTACTGAGCAACAGACGTTGAACAGGTCGGCCAAGGTAAACAACAGTAGTTGATGACAGAAATATTGTGAGAGCTGCGAAGAAAAACCCCAAAACATCAGTAAGTCACATCAACAACGACCTCCACAGTGCATGGGTGAAGGTATCACAATCCACTGTTCGAAGAAGAAGAAATATAGAGGCCATACCACAAGATGCAAACCACTCATCAGCAGTAAGAATCGGAAGGCCAGATTGAAATTTGCAAAGAAGTACAGAGATGAGCCGCAAAAGTTCTGGAACACAATCTTATGGACTGATGAGACCAAGATTAATCTCTACTAAAGTGATGGAAAGGCCAAAGTGATCATGGTGAAAGAAAGGAGCTGCTTATGATCCAAAGCATACAAGCTCATCTGTGAAGCACGGTGGAGGTAATGTCATGGCTTGGGCGTGCATGGCCGCTTCTGGAACAGACTCAATAATATTTATTGATGATGTAACTGATGATGGTAGCAGCAGAATGAATTCCGAAGTGTACAGAAACATTTTGTCTGCCAATTAACGGAGGAATGCATCCAAACTAATCGGGAGGAATTTTATCATGCAGCAGGACAATGACCCAAAGCACACTGCCAACAAAACAAATGATTTCATCAGGGGAAAAAAGTGGAAGGTTTTAGACTGGCCAAGTCAATCACCTGACCTTAACCCAATAGAGCATGCATTTCACCTCCTGAAGAGGAGACTGAAGGGAGAAACCCCCCAAAACAAACAAGAACTGAAAGAAGCTGCAGTAAAAGCCTGGAATAGCATCACAAATGAAGAATGCAACAGTTTGGTGATGTCGATGGGTTGCAGGCTCGAGGCAGTTATTGCAAGCAAGGGTTATGCCACCAAATATTAAATGTTATTTACTTCAAGATTATTTGTTCCTTTACTTTTGCTCATGTAAAAATGCTGTGGTGTAATACAAACGGTGATATATCCTAAGTTGTTTAACACATCTAAATGTAAATACCAGGAAATAAAAGCTGACATTCTGAACTCTTGTCTCATACTCATCTTTTGATCTTAAACCCAAATGTCTTCAGTGAACAACAGAAAAAAGGGAATTTGCCTTGCTGTTCCAATACTTTTGGAGGGGACTGTATGTTTTCCAAAACACTGCTGCATTCAGCTGAGAAGTCTTGTGTATCAAACCTTTTCATAAAAACTGTTCAGTTCATTTGCTGTGGATAGTTTGTCCACAGAATTTAAACGTTTCTTAGTGGATTTCATGTTGGTCATCGTTTTCACAGAGTACCATAGTTTCCTAGTTTTCATGTTTTGTAGATTTTCCTCAAGTGTCATCCTGTGCTGTTGTTTCGCCTCCCTAAGTCTCTTGTTTTGATTGTACGGCTCTTAATTGTAGTTGGTCATTATTCTTGAATGCAAGTTTCTTTCTGTTGATACAGTCCTTCACCTCCTTGGTGATGTAAGGCTTGCTATTTGGGAACACCTTTATTGTCCTTTTTGGGATCACAGAATCAATCCAGATTTTAATATAGTCTGTAGTGACTTCTGTAGCATAGTCTAGATTTTCCTCCTCAGAATGTATCCCACTCTGTACATAAAAAAACAGCCTTTAAGTGTTTCGATGCTATCATCTGTCAATACATTGAAAGGTTTGACCAGAGGCTTGCTACTCTTAAGAGCTGCTTTGTATGTAGGTATCAGATGGACAGTGTCATGGTCTGAGTTGGCCAGCGGTGGTTTTGCAATAGCTGTATATGCACATTTAACATTTCCATAACATTTGTCAAATATTTAGTTTTTCCTGGTGTCACATTTTATATATTGTTCAAAACCAGGCAGTGCAATATTCAGGTTGCAATGGTTAAAATATCCCATAATAAAGATAGGGGCATTTGGGGTGTGTTGCAGCTGATCTTGTACACAGACTACCACTCAGAAAGCAGCTCTGGAAGCATTACTGTCAGGGAGAACATAAACTGAACATATCAGAATATTTCCTGGGGCAGGGAGAATGGCCGCAGGCTAAGATACAGCAGTTCAATGTCTTCATTACAGACTGTTTCCCAAACTGTATACTGCCTATAACACCACTACACCATGCCCGCCCCATCTGCTTTTCCCTGAGACCTCAGTTCTGTCTCTGCTGATGTGGGTAAAACCTTCAATTTCCACCAAAGGATCGGGTATATCTGGTCTTAACCATGTTTCAGTGAAGAGCATTATGCAGCACTCAGCATATTCAAA
The DNA here is from genome assembly GCF_910596095.1 of Thunnus maccoyii. Taxonomy (NCBI): domain Eukaryota; kingdom Metazoa; phylum Chordata; class Actinopteri; order Scombriformes; family Scombridae; genus Thunnus; species Thunnus maccoyii. The sequence goes on from NC_056542.1 coordinate 34,894,070, forward strand.
GCAGGCTTTTGACAGCAGTCGGAGTCTGTTCATCTTGTTCCTTAGCGATCTCGCGTTGCACAGGATCATAGATGGTAGTGGCGGCCTGTTTCTTCTCCTCCTCAGCCACTGTCGTTGCCAGTTCTGACGTGTGCCAAATGTGAGTTTTCAAGCAACCCAAGTCCCCCATAAAATGCAATGGCGTGAGGGAATGATAATAATGATAATAATAATAGTAATAATAATAATTAAAGCTGCAAGCAGTGATGATTGGGCCCTCACACCTTCGCACACGTCGGGGTGTGTCGCAGTTCAAGTGCTGTTTTTCCCGAGCAACATGATGCAGCATTTACTAGAGGGCATGGTACACAGATATGCATTTTCCTGAATATTGGACATTGCATGTAGGGGATAGGGGGGCACAAAATACACATTTTTAGACCTTTTCCATACATGTGTTGGCTTGGCTTGTCTTGGTTTGAGTTGGCGCATCAGCGCAGCACAGCAGAGATTTCTATCTCCATTACATTAGGGCCACGATCTTTAAGGTGTGTCTTTTAAATTATGAGGTGCTTGTCTTGACTCAAATGACAGCAAAATCTCAGCTGTAAAATAATGGATAGACAAATTTAATTTCCCATAAATCTTCCCAAAAAGAGTTCCCCGATATTTATTATTAATTAAAAGCTTCTAATATGCAGCATCAGGTAATGTTTTCATTTGCAGTAACTTAATACATCTCTGATACGGCTGAAAGCCATCAGGAAACAGTAAAATAAGGGAGATTGCTGAAATTACAAACAGAGACACGGGAGAGAAACTTGACCACTAAATTCAAAATGGCCGACTTCTTGTTGGGTTTAAGCTATGGTTCCAAGAGATGTACATGTGTGTTTAATATTGCGCGGGGGCTACTTGGTTGAAGTATTGTAGGGGGTGCTGTCGAGTCATTCTGCCACACCCATGCCTGCCACCTAAACAATATTACAGAATTAGGGACCTGTCATGTGTCCCTAGCCCCTCAAAAACAGCTTCCTGTTCCATGGCAAATAATGCTTTGCCATGGCAACAGCTTTTGATGAAAACTAAAACTTTCTAAAAGGTTCTCAATTTAGCATCTATGAGGTCTTACAACTTCGCTGACCAAATTTTAGCTGGGTCTGGTTTACCTGCAAGGAGTAGTTAATAAACGTATGGGGCTTATAACTTCCTGTTGCCAGAAGATGGCGCTATGACTGTGAGTCAATATTGAAACATAGATGTGTTCAGGCTGGGACTCTTAAGTATGAGAAATTTGGGGCAGGTTTGATATAACATTGCGAAACATTGAAATTCGCTGTGTCACCATTGCAGCGGTTAAAAACTCAAGATTTTGCAAAGGTCTTTAGATGATGCTGACAAAATTTGAAGTTTGTCACTGTTAAATCTCTAGGAGGAGTTTGTTAAAATACAAGGCATGCAAATGGCAAAAACTGTGAAAAAACTGAATTGAATTTAAATTTTTATTAAAGAATGTGAACATTAATTACAGACTACTTAAGTCACCACTAATAAGAGGGCTGTAAAAACTGTTATTGAGTGTATATTTTCATGTATTTATTGAACTTACCTGTTGTTTTAGTCATGTGTGTACTTGTTTTTGTATTAATTCTTTAAATTCTTATTTTAATTATTATTGAATATATAATAATTATTATTATTTTTAAAATTTTTGTCTATTTCTTTAAGTATTATTTGTGAATTCCCTTTGCATTTTGTTCAGAAGAGTCTACCTGTGTGTGCTTTATAGGCAGTGACTACCTTCTACCGTTTTGTCAATGGACAGTTTCATATAGGAAGGAATACAGAAGACAGTGTTGGGTCACTTATTAAGATAATGGGCTTCAGACATGTTATGATGGGCCCTTAATATGGTGATAGCTAATTAGGCAAGACAGCAGACATTACAAGCTGTTGTTCTTAAAAACATGTCCCTAATTAATATGTATTTATTATAGGCAAGATGTTTTGGAAGGGTATATGAAGGTAGCATCTTTTTGCAGACATACCTGTTAGACAAAATCACATATTTAGGTATCATATTATCCAAAAATCAACAGGACAGACTTTCTCTAAATTTCAATCCGATGATTGAAAAAGTTAAAACCAAATTCAGTTGTGGCTTAAAAGAGATCTTTCATTGAAGGGACGTACACTGCTGTCCAAAGCTGAAGGATTATTCAGCCTTACCTTCACTTCATTTAGGAAAAAGTCTGCTAAAACTGTAGACTGTTATTTAACTTTCTGTGGAAAAATCAAACACATTATATTAGAAAATCTGTAGTGTCAAATTCATGTCAAAATGGTGGTTTGGATTTTATGGATTTTTCTACATTGAATTACACATTTAAGATTAAGTGGATAAAACATTTTTTATGAACTATAAATCGATAGGGAATTTCATTTCTAAGTTTACTGTTGATTAACTTGGTGGCCTCTCCTTCTTACAGCTTTATTGTCATGGAAAATGATCTACATGCACAATGATCTACATGCACAATTTCCCCCTTAAAATTATTATATTTGGAACAGAGGTGACTTTATACAAAAGCAGACTTACCTTTTTAAAGAACTGGTGTGATAGGAATATTATTTTGTTGGCTGAGCTGCTCAGCTTACAGGGTCATCAAATGACTTTCAGTGAATTTATCTCCCATTTAAATTTTCCAATATCAACTGAAGATTATGTACCTAATGGCTCTGTGGCTCTCTACAGAAGGCTTCCTTGTCTTATGGATATCTCATTACAACACCCTATTGACATTTAATTCGATAGAATCTGTTTTGTACCATCTAAAAATAAAAATAGAGATGTATGTACTTTATTTCAGGAGGAAAGTATTTATATTCCTAATGTCAACACCTACTGGAATAATTTTGTAAGTGAAATTACATGGCAGAAGGTTTGGCTGTTGCCAGACAATTTTGTCATCATTCATTTTGTATTCATTCTTTAAATTCTTATTTTAATTATTATTTCTTAAATTTTTGTCTATTTCTTAAGTTTTGTTTGTGAACACACATGTATGTCTCTTAACATGTTTAGTTTCATAACTACAGTTTTCTAATTGAATTAACAAATAAAAAATGTCAAAGCTGGCTGGCTAATTTGCTTTGTGCTTAATAGGCAGTGACTACCTTCTATAGGTGTGTCAGTAGGCAGCTGCATATGGTGATAGGTGATAAGGAAGGAATGCTAAGATCAAGGAGCGAGGAGAGTTCTGAGTAGTTATGAGTGAGGAAACATGAACGCAGCCATGGAAGTCTTTGACTGGCCGACATGCCCCCTTATTGGATATCAGTTATCGATTGGCCATTGCAGCTGATCTGACTGATCTGATACATCACAACATCACTACAGTTTCATACCGGAGTGGAGACAGATACCAGATTAAACTTAAGTGAATCACTCCTGAGTTTGACATTTTATTTGATTTCTGATTCATCATCTAGTTAAAAATCTGTGTTAATTTTCGGTCTGATCAACAAAAGAACCATTAACAACTTTGTTCATTTATTAGAAAGATTCTACTCTTTATGATCTATTATTTCCCCCATTAACTGTTATTATGGATGAAATTAAATTAAAGAATATGTCTGTCAGCAAGATACACAGTTCAAACACATTTTTGTTTTACATAATTCATAAGTCCTCATTTCCATTCAGTCACTTGAGGGTAAAAATTCTTGAGCATCAGGTTTGATATGAGTTACATAATTTCAATTTTCCCCGAAACACTTAGCTAAATAAATAATTTCCTGTGTTCAAAAGACACTCTAATCATATTCTGGGTTATTAAATAATGAATTCACAATCAGAATATCGATAACAGACTCAAATAATTAATAAATAATATGAACACACTGCCAGTAGAAATGGCTCATGTGCCTCTGAGCAGGACACAGTACACAGTATAAACACAGAATGCAGGTTTTTATTCATGTGCAGTTGTTTGTTAAACACGTAACAGGCTGCAGAGAGGAAACAGCTGCTCTGGCAATGATAACTGTGCACTTTTATTAGTGTCAGCACATGTGTGCACTGTGCTATGCTGTGTACACAAACTCCATCAAAAGTCGATACAGTTATTAAAGCCGACTGACAGCTGAACCAGGTGTGATCAGCTTCTGCCATCATCAGAAAAGGATGTCACTTCATGTGACACTTCAGACGAAAGGACATCTTATTTATTAAAAACATATTTCCTTGTTTCCTCTCTCCTTGTGTTTTTTAATTGCATCTCTCCATGCATCCACGGTGGGAGGGATAAGACACAAGGGAGGAATAGTAGTGATATTACATTGTCTGTCTTCAAAGGAAAAAAAAAATCTTTTTAAAGACTGTCATCTTTATTTTGAGGTGTTGTGCCCTTTGTTCCATTTTATCCTACAGATGTGATGTAATAGTATCATCAACATAAAAAACTGAGCCATGCCTTATAGTTTCTAACTTTATATTTTTCATTATCTGAAGCATTTATTACACTCATTTATTTTCCTCTTATGTTTACAGTGTGGATCATTGGTGACAGCTATGTCCAGCGTGGTGCCCAGAGAGATGCAGAGACTAAGGGAAGTAACCTCAGCATGCCGGATGTCCCTCACATTAGACATGACCATCCTAGGCTATTTTTGAAAGATGGAGTTAATTTTACACCTAGGGGAAATTATATGTTTTTAAGTACATTAGCTAATTGTCATGAAAACAACCTCCAAATGCTGAGAACTGCTTACAGTTGGCGGTGTCACTGCTTTTGAATTTGGCCTTTAGGACCCAGTATATTATTTCATTTATATTGACTGTCATCACTAATGTTGAGTTTGGGTTTTAGTTTTAAATATGTCCAACTTTTTGTGTTTTATTTCCTCTTATTTAAAAATTTCACATTTCAATTATATCAAATAGCACTCCTTTTTTCTTTAATACTGACTGAAAATATTAGATTTCACGTTTAAATCTAGCTGTCAATTGAATGGACAAACAAATCATACAATACAGATAATACATCAAGCAATAATACTCAATTCTTTTGCCAAATGATAGAAGTCTAGCTTAAGTAGAAAGTGAAAATACACCCACGTTTCACACTTCAGAAGACTGAAATGTAGACAAATAATTATGCAGAGTCCATCTCTGTGTGTGCAGGAGTATTTATACTTTCTACCTGAAGATAACTAAGGAACTTTACACCCAGCATCAGAGCCTGAGAAGGTTTTGGAGAGCGCCTTTTGTTTGCTGCTCTGATAGAAGTCAAGTTAAAACACAGAAGAATATGACACATCCAAACAAATCAGTGTCACTTTGAGCCCTTTTATCCAACTAATGACCCAAAGAAAGAATTATCTGCACACTGAATAGTTTTGAAGCCCCCAAGAGGATATTGTTTATTTGTGACATTGCAAACTCTGAGAAGGCACAGGTATTGTGAGGTTTATATAGTGATGCAAAAAGAAACAGTCAGCTGATCAACCGAATCTATCAGCCGATTTTGTGTGTGTGTTTTTTTTTCGGCCTCACTATATAAACTTCACAATACCTGTGCAATACCCACAAGACCTTCTCAGAGCTTGCAATGTTGCAGATAAATGATACCGTTTAGGGGGCTTAAAACTATTCAGTGTGCAATTCTTTGTTTTTCAAAATAGAAGTATAGTTTCTCAGTGAATGTTCTGCATTTGTCTTAAAGAAATGTCCAAACAAAACCAGTACATAACATCTGCTTTTGATTTTTTTACTTTCTGCTACCCTTGAAATAAATGAAAAGATGTGTAAAAGTTGTAACAGTAATTATAAAGATAGAACCTATGGATAAGAACCCAGTGTCATAATTTGGCAAAATCTTAATGTCTTGTGAAATTAATGAAGTTGCTCTAGTTGTTCTTCTTTGCCCTTGGAGAAAGTGAAAATGGTAGGCACAGTGGTGTCCTTCAGGTTTGTCCTTCCCTAATTACAAGAAACATAAAAATATGACATTATTGCAGAGTAAGTGGCTGTTACTCATGAAAGAGGTTTGTGTGTTTAAAGTTCTGTAGATATTCAACTTTGTATTTGAATGTGGTTTTAAATTTAACAGTGTACTGCCAAAACAATTGGAGTATGAATGTACAGTATGCAGTTCATCGACATTAAAATTGTTGTTGTTGTTGTGAAAAGAATATTTAACTGTTATCAAAGCTTACTACCACTGTAGAATCATGCTATGTTTGGCTGTTTCACTTGCAGAATAATTTTCCCACAAGATTTTCACAGACTGTATATGGGGAAAAATGTAGTAATTTTCACTGTATGATACAGGGCCTTTGCAATAAATGCACTGAAATGTAAAAGTTTGCAAAAAAAAGTGTCATGATGCTTGATTGGTAAAATCTTCATTTGGCCTTTTGCATCAGGGGAACACTAAACTACACTGGTGTGTCAGTAATTTCACTTTGACAGTGACAACACAGAGCAAGTTGTGCCCTAATCAAGTATTTAGTAATTTATATTACTGTATTATGGTCAATACCGTATCACTTTTGACCAATAAGTTGCTTGATTATTTGAAAGGTGCTGAATGAAAAAAGATCTCTTTACCCTGGAGTCACTCCTGAAGTGATTATTCTCAAGTGTTCAGAAGAGAAGTCTTGTTAGGAGTCCAGCTCTGTTTTGTCTTATGTCGAGCATCCAGCCTGTCTGGGTCACCTAGAGCAAAACTTTACATAGAGAAATAGATATGTAAAGTAATATATTTGTTAGGTTACCTCCCTCAAAGACCTCTTTACATGCAAACAATACAACTTAAAACAAAAGCTGCAAGCACCAATGAATGGGCCCTTGCACCTCGTGTGCATTGGAAGGAGTGACAACCATCGCTACTGGAGGTTTGTTAACAGGGGCTCTGAATTGTGCAGTACATTTGATGAACTATGTGTCATTTAGGCTTCACTACCTGTTGCCAGTAGACAATGCTACATAAGGGAAATATTAATGCAGCAATATATTCACCAGAGGGCAACTGACATGGATATACATTTTCATGAATATTGGACATTGCATGTAGCACATAACTGTCACTTCCTGTGTCCACTATGTGGTGCTAGAGAACACCCACTAATTATACGTCATGTTGCTGTATATCATGTAGACCACGCCATGTAAATTTCATGTAAATCAGATGATGTTTGTCACATAGGGCTGACTTCCTATTGTCAGTAGGTGGCACTATGACTATGACTCAATATTGACATGATGATGTGTTCAGGCCCGGACTCCTATCAAGCATGAGAAATTTGGGGCAGATTGGACAATCTAAAGTTGAGTTACAACAATTTCATGTTTAATGCCTCAAACATGTGTTGTGGAAAAATCTTCAAATGGGCCAATAAATCTTCAGGTCACCCACAACTTAGTATTAAAATCAAAACTTAAAAGAGAAAAACTCAAAAATACTCTGGAAGCTGGTAGAGTTCAATGTGAATAGGTTTACTGTGCATAAAGAGATACAGAGTAAACCGAGGTCTCTATCCCAGGATAAAGAGAAGAAAAAGCTAATGTAAAATCATAAAACAAAAGTATATAACCCCTCCTATTGTGGAGCTTATTTTCTAGTCTCCACCTCATTTTTAATTATATTCAACCATCTGGTCATTATTTCTGAGTTCATAAGTGAACTTGACGCTTTAGTGATAATACAAGTGTGACTTAGAAATTACTGTCTCAGCATCTTCCACCTTTTTCTCACACTAAAAATGGACCTGGCAGCCTTTAATCATTTTACACAGAAAACCAAATTGGTATACCACAGATTAGCCTTCTTGCTAACTCCCTGGGAACTGCCTCTTATTGGCATAATGTCATCTTTGCACTCTCACTGGCACATTCGTTTGATCATGGAAAGGCAGTTTTCCACCACATTCCCCCCTTTGCGACTTTACAGTCGCATCAAAATATCTTCTCTACCTGCAATGATGGAGTCAGTACCATGGAGCAACAAAGCTCCTGTAGTGAGATGACCATAAATGTGGATACCATCCCGAGTGGATCCAGTCATTGCAGCGCATTGCACGGAAGACCTGTCCTCCCTGTTTGGTGGGGAGTGAGTAAACGCCACACCTTGCCTACACCTCCCTGATCTGAGTTGTGAGAGCAAACCTCTGTTAGCTCGATGAGGGAAATCTCTCACAAGTCAGTGTTCAACTAATCCAGTGAGTTGACATTGCAGTATCTAAGAGGAATCACAAAACATAAAATTACTTTCAGTTGTTGGGACGGGCAGTAGTGCGTTTGGTTATTAGCAATAATTCATAACTATCATAATTATGAATTATGAAAATAAGATATTGTTAATCTTAATCAATAATTCGGGCACCAACTGTTGGATCTGTGAGGAACACAGTTGATTATTTGCAATAATTATCAATTATCAAGGATAATTAACTAATTATGACAATTAATAGAATTATTAATATGAATTAACAAATACGGGGCACCACCCGGAAACCGGGACCAATAACCAAACAAGGTAGTCTCATAAATGGGAGTTCACCTAGAATGTTAATATCTGAGAGATATTAACATTGAAGGATGAACAAAGAAGGGTGAATTCGAGCTCTGACTCCTTCAATCAGCCACTTTTCACAATATTACACACAATAATGACAGAAGAACTTCTCTTTAAAGATATAACAGTGTTTATTAAACTTGGCAGAAATGTGGCGGTGTCATGGTTAGACAGAAGCAAGACGGCGCCGCCTGGTGGACGGTGTCTCACACTCACCCACTTCTGTGAGAAACACACGTGTCTGATGGCGGATAAGGAAAGACAAAGCAAAGCTTTGTCCGACGTTATCTGACCATCAGATGTGCAAAAGATGTCGGTGTGTGTATATGTGTGTGCGCGCGTGTGTATGAGTTAGTCAGAAGAGAGAGGGAAGAAGGAGAGAAAGCGATCGTGAGAGGGAGAGAAGCGGCTTTGTCCACAGACAGTGCGCGTACGGAGGGCAGTCTGTAACGCACGTTGTCTGGTTTCTGACCAACAAAGCAACTTACTTTCTCGCTCACGATGGCACAAACACAGCAGTAGTCCCGAGCGGGACAAACACAAAACAGTCTAGCGTGGTGAACACAACTAAACAGGCAGCAAACTTAAAATACTCCTAAGAGTAAACAGAGAAAAATGGACTTGGCAGTCCGTCAACAGCACAACAAAACAATAGCAATAAAGCTAAGAGCTAGATGCTATACAACAGCAACTGATGCTGATAAGAACACACAATTAACACTGCCTCTGCCCAGACTTATGCCTCTTACTTGGGTCGCTTCAGAAAGCGAGCTGGGTTTGTGTGTAATCCGTCGTTATGTCCGGCTTTGTCCTGGGCTCGGATGCAGACGGTGGCCGTTCTCGCACGGTCGGCGAAAAACACGGCAACTGGCTCTCAGCGGCGTGGCGGAGAGAATAGCAGAGTCGACTCGGTGAAGAAGCGTTTCTTCCGTCTCGAGGAAATTGAGGATGCTGGTTGCAGCAGCGGTTTCTCTTTCGATCCGGGAATGTGTTCGGGTGAACACGGGCGAAGTCTCGTCTCGTCCGGCGAGGGGAGTCTTCGATGAGGGGAAAACACGTGCGTGGGGTACCCCCTTTAGTCAGCTGACTCACAGAGGAACAGGAGTTACCCCTAGCTCAGTGACATGGGAAAGGCGTGTGCTTCAGGGCACGTTCAGTTTTTAAAGGGGCGGTGATGTCATGGCTGAGTCATCAGGACGCTCCGCTGTGCAGGAGCGTCATCATAGGAAATCAGTAATTCTACTAGCAGAGTCATGGCACACACAACTGTTGGAGGAAAAGTAATTTCACTGGTATTCTACACAAAGTCATTTGTCATCAGATTTGAGCCAGTCTTATACCAAATCACTGATTCTACTAGCAGAGTCATGGCACACACAACATATCCTTTTTTTAAGTGTTTCTACAAATTTCACTGCTATTCCACACAAACTAGTCATTTTTCATCCGATTTGAGCCAGACACATACCAAATCACTGATTCTACTAGCAGAGTCATGGCACACGGAACATATCCTTTTTAAAGTGTTTCTTTCAATTTCACTGCTATTCCACAAAAACTAGTCATTTTTCATCAGATTTGAGCCAGTCTCATACCAAATCACTGATTCTACTAGAAGAGTCATGGCACACACAACATTTGCAGGAAAAGCAATTTCACTGCTATTCCAAACAAACTAGTAAATTTTCATCAGATTTGAACCAGACTCATAGGAAATCAGTAATTCTACTAGCAGAGTTATCACACACACAACTGTTGGAGGAAAAGTAATTTCACTGGTATTCCACACAAATTAGTCATTTTTCATCAGATTTGAGCCAGTCTTATACCAAATCACTGATTCTACTAGCAGAGTCATGGCACACGGAACATATCCTTTTTAAAGTGTTTCTTGCAATTTCACTGCTATTCCACACAAACTAGTCATTTTTCATCCGATTTGAGCCAGACTCATACCAAATGCTTAATTCTACTAGCAGAGTCATCGCACACACAACACTTGCAAGAAAAGCAATTTCACTGCTATTCCACAAAAACTAGTCATTTTTCATCCGATTTGAGCCAGTCTCATACCAAATCACTGATTCTACTAGCAGAGTCATGGCACACGGAACATATCCTTTTTTAAAGTGTTTCTTTCAATTTCACTGCTATTCCACAAAAACTAGTCATTTTTCATCCAATTTGAGCCTGTCTCTTACCAAATCACTGATTCTACTAGCAGAGTCATGGCACACGGAACATATCCTTTTTAAAGTGTGTCTTTCAATTTCACTGCTATTCCACAAAAACTAGTCATTTTTCATCAGATTTGAGCCAGTCTCATACCAAATTACTGATTCTACTAGAAGAGTCATGGCACACAGAACATTTGCAGGAAAAGCAATTTCACTGCTATTCCAAACAAACTAGTAAATTTTCATCAGATTTGAACCAGACTCATAGGAAATCAGTAATTCTACTAGCAGAGTTATCACACACACAACTGTTGGAAAAGTAATTTCACTGGTATTCCACACAAATTAGTCATTTTTCATCAGATTTGAGCCAGTCTTATACCAAATCACTGATTCTATTAGTAGAGTCATGGAACACAGAACATATCCTTTTTTTAAGTGTTTCTTGCAATTTCACTGCTATTCCACACAAACTAGTCATTTTTCATCCGATTTGAGCCAGACTCATACCAAATGCTTAATTCTACTAGCAGAGTCATGGCACACACAACTGTTGGAGGAAAAGTAATTTCACTGGTATTCCACACAAATTAGTCATTTTTCATCAGATTTGAGCCAGTCTTATACCAAATCACTGATTCTATTAGCAGAGTCATGGCACACAGAACATATCCTTTTTTTTAGTGTTTCTAGCAATTTCACTGCTATTCCACAAAAACTAGTCATTTTTCATCCGATTTGAGCCAGTCTCATACCAAATCACTGATTCTACTAGCAGAGTCATGGCACACGGAACATATCCTTTTTTAAAGTGTTTCTTTCAATTTCACTGCTATTCCACAAAAACTAGTCATTTTTCATCCAATTTGAGCCTGTCTCATACCAAATCACTGATTCTACTAGAAGAGTCATGGCACACACAACATTTGCAGGAAAAGCAATTTCATTGCTATTCCAAACAAACTAGTAAATTTTCATCAGATTTGAACCAGACTCATAGGAAATTAGTAATTCTACTAGCAGAGTCATGGCACACACAACTATTGGAGGAAAAGTAATTTCAATGGTATTCCACACAAATTAGTCATTTTTCATCAGATTTGAGCCAGTCTTATACCAAATCACTGATTCTACTAGCAGAGTCATGGCACACGGAACATATCCTTTTTAAAGTGTTTCTTTCAATTTCACTGCTATTCCACAAAAACTAGTCATTTTTCATCAGATTTGAGCCAGTCTCATACCAAATCACTGATTCTACTAGAAGAGTCATGGCACACACAACATTTGCAGGAAAAGCAATTTCACTGCTATTCCAAACAAACTAGTAAATTTTCATCAGATTTGAACCAGACTCATAGGAAATCAGTAATTCTACTAGCAGAGTTATCACACACACAACTGTTGGAGGAAAAGTAATTTCACTGGTATTCCACACAAATTAGTCATTTTTCATCAGATTTGAGCCAGTCTTATACCAAATCACTGATTCTATTAGCAGAGTCATGGCACACAGAACATATCCTTTTTTTTAGTGTTTCTAGCAATTTCACTGCTATTCCACAAAAACTAGTCATTTTTCATCCGATTTGAGCCAGTCTCATACCAAATGCTTAATTCTACTAGCAGAGTCATCGCACACACAACACTTGCAAGAAAAGCAATTTCACTGCTATTCCACACAAACTAGTCATTTTTCATCCGATTTGAGCCAGACACATCCCAAATGCTTAATTCTACTAGCAGAGTCATGGCACACACAACTGTTGGAGGAAAAGTAATTTCACTGGTATTCCACACAAATTAGTCATTTTTCATCAGATTTGAGCCAGTCTTATACCAAATCACTGATTCTATTAGCAGAGTCATGGCACACAGAACATATCCTTTTTTTTTAGTGTTTCTAGCAATTTCACTGCTATTCCACAAAAACTAGTCATTTTTCATCTGATTTGAGCCAGTCTTATACCAAATCACTGATTCTACTAGCAGAGTCATGGCACACACAACATTTGCAGGAAAAGCAATTTCATTGCTATTCCAAACAAACTAGTAAATTTTCATCAGATTTGAACCAGACTCATAGGAAATTAGTAATTCTACTAGCAGAGTCATGGCACACACAACTATTGGAGGAAAAGTAATTTCAATGGTATTCCACACAAATTAGTCATTTTTCATCAGATTTGAGCCAGTCTTATACCAAATCACTGATTCTACTAGCAGAGTCATGGCACACGGAACATATCCTTTTTAAAGTGTTTCTTTCAATTTCACTGCTATTCCACAAAAACTAGTCATTTTTCATCAGATTTGAGCCAGTCTCATACCAAATCACTGATTCTACTAGAAGAGTCATGGCACACACAACATTTGCAGGAAAAGCAATTTCACTGCTATTCCAAACAAACTAGTAAATTTTCATCAGATTTGAACCAGACTCATAGGAAATCAGTAATTCTACTAGCAGAGTTATCACACACACAACTGTTGGAGGAAAAGTAATTTCACTGGTATTCCACACAAATTAGTCATTTTTCATCAGATTTGAGCCAGTCTTATACCAAATCACTGATTCTATTAGCAGAGTCATGGCACACAGAACATATCCTTTTTTTTAGTGTTTCTAGCAATTTCACTGCTATTCCACAAAAACTAGTCATTTTTCATCCGATTTGAGCCAGTCTCATACCAAATCACTGATTCTACTAGCAGAGTCATGGCACACGGAACATATCCTTTTTTAAAGTGTTTCTTTCAATTTCACTGCTATTCCACAAAAACTAGTCATTTTTCATCCAATTTGAGCCTGTCTCTTACCAAATCACTGATTCTACTAGCAGAGTCATGGCACACGGAACATATCCTTTTTAAAGTGTGTCTTTCAATTTCACTGCTATTCCACAAAAACTAGTCATTTTTCATCAGATTTGAGCCAGTCTCATACCAAATTACTGATTCTACTAGAAGAGTCATGGCACACACAACATTTGCAGGAAAAGCAATTTCACTGCTATTCCAAACAAACTAGTAAATTTTCATCAGATTTGAACCAGACTCATAGGAAATCAGTAATTCTACTTGCAGAGTTATCACACACACAACTGTTGGAAAAGTAATTTCACTGGTATTCCACACAAATTAGTCATTTTTCATCAGATTTGAGCCAGTCTTATACCAAATCACTGATTCTACTAGCAGAGTCATGGCACACAGAACATATCCTTTTTTTAAGTGTTTCTAGCAATTTCACTGCTATTCCACAAAAACTAGTCATTTTTCATCCGATTTGAGCCAGTCTCATACCAAATCACTGATTCTACTAGCAGAGTCATGGCACACGGAACATATCCTTTTTTAAAGTGTTTCTTTCAATTTCACTGCTATTCCACAAAAACTAGTCATTTTTCATCCAATTTGAGCCTGTCTCATACCAAATCACTGATTCTACTAGCAGAGTCATGGCACACGGAACATATCCTTTTTAAAGTGTTTCTTTCAATTTCACTGCTATTCCACAAAAACTAGTCATTTTTCATCAGATTTGAGCCAGTCTCATACCAAATCACTGATTCTACTAGCAGAGTCATGGCACACGGAACATATCCTTTTTTAAAGTGTTTCTTTCAATTTCACTGCTATTCCACAAAAACTAGTCATTTTTCATCCAATTTGAGCCTGTCTCTTACCAAATCACTGATTCTACTAGCAGAGTCATGGCACACGGAACATATCCTTTTTAAAGTGTTTCTTTCAATTTCACTGCTATTCCACAAAAACTAGTCATTTTTCATCAGATTTGAGCCAGTCTCATACCAAATTACTGATTCCACTAGAAGAGTCATGGCACACAGAACATTTGCAGGAAAAGCAATTTCACTGCTATTCCAAACAAACTAGTAAATTTTCATCAGATTTGAACCAGACTCATAGGAAATCAGTAATTCTACTAGCAGAGTTATCACACACACAACTGTTGGAGGAAAAGTAATTTCACTGGTATTCCACACAAATTAGTCATTTTTCGTCCGATTTGAGCCAGACACATCCCAAATGCTTAATTCTACTAGCAGAGTCATGGCACATACAACTGTTGGAGGAAAAGTAATTTCACTGGTATTCCACACAAATTAGTCATTTTTCATCAGATTTGAGCCAGTCTTATACCAAATCACTGATTCTATTAGCAGAGTCATGGCACACAGAACATATCCTTTTTTTTTAGTGTTTCTAGCAATTTCACTGCTATTCCACAAAAACTAGTCATTTTTCATCAGATTTGAGCCAGTCTCATACCAAATCACTGATTCTACTAGAAGAGTCATGGCACACACAACATTTGCAGGAAAAGCAATTTCATTGCTATTCCAAACAAACTAGTAAATTTTCATCAGATTTGAACCAGACTCATAGGAAATCGATAATTCTACTAGCAGAGTCATGGCACACACAACTATTGGAGGAAAAGTAATTTCAATGGTATTCCACACAAATTAGTCATTTTTCATCAGATTTGAGTCAGTCTTATACCAAATCACTGATTCTACTAGCAGAGTCATGGCACACAGAACATATCCTTTTTTTAAGTGTTTCTAGCAATTTCACTGCTATTCCACAAAAACTAGTCATTTTTCATCCGATTTGAGCCAGTCTCATACCAAATCACTGATTCTACTAGCAGAGTCATGGCACACGGAACATATCCTTTTTTTAAAGTGTTTCTTTCAATTTCACTGCTATTCCACAAAAACTAGTCATTTTTCATCCAATTTGAGCCTGTCTCATACCAAATCACTGATTCTACTAGCAGAGTCATGGCACACGGAACATATCCTTTTTAAAGTGTTTCTTTCAATTTCACTGCTATTCCACAAAAACTAGTCATTTTTCATCAGATTTGAGCCAGTCTCATACCAAATCACTGATTCTACTAGCAGAGTCATGGCACACAGAACATATCCTTTTTTAAAGTGTTTCTTTCAATTTCACTGCTATTCCACAAAAACTAGTCATTTTTCATCA